>NC_134488.1:2844830-2991889 GCF_040206685.1 Ascaphus truei
GGGGACGGGGACAGTGGACAGGAGAGGGGACGGGGACAGTGGACAGAAGGGGGGACAGTGGACAGAAGGTGGGGCAGTGGACAGGAGGGGGGCAGTGGACAGGAGTGGGGGGAGGCAGTGGACAGGAGTGGGGGGGCAGTGGACAGGAGGGGGGGGCAGTGGACAGGAGGGGGGGGCAGTGGACAGGAGGGGGGGCAGTGGACAGGAGGGGGAGCATGGACAGGAGTGGGGGGAGCAGTGGACAGGAGTGGGGGGGGCCAGTGGACAGGAGTGGGGGGGGCAGTGGACAGGAGTGGGGGGGGCAGTGGACAGGAGTGGGGGGGGGCAGTGGACAGGAGTGGGGGGGCAGTGGACAGGAGTGGGGGGCAGTGGACAGGAGGCGGGGGGGCAGTGGACAGGAAGCGGGGGGGCAGTGGACAGGAGGGGGGGCAGTGGACAGGAGGGGGGGCAGTGGACAGGAGGGGGGGGGCAGTGGACAGGAGGGGGGGCAGTGGACAGGAGGGGGGGGCAGTGGACAGGAGGGGGGGGCACTGGACAGGAGGGGGGGGGGCAGTGGACAGGAGGGGGGGGCAGTGGACAGGAGGGGGGGGGCAGTGGACAGGAGGGGGGACAGTGGACAGGAGGGGGGGCAGTGGACAGGAGGGGGGGGCAGTGGACAGGAGGGGGGGGCAGTGGACAGGAGGGGGGGGGCAGTGGACAGGAGGGGGGGAGCAGTGGACAGGAGGGGGAGGCAGTGGACAGGAGGGGGGGCAGTGGACAGGAGGGGGGGGCAGTGGACAGGAGGGGGGGCAGTGGACAGGAGGGGGGGCAGTGGACAGGAGGGGGGGGGGGCAGTGGACAGGAGGGGGGGCAGTGGACAGGAGGGGGGGCAGTGGACAGGAGGGGGGGAGCAGTGGACAGGAGGGGGGGGGCAGTGGACAGGAGGGGGGGGGCAGTGGACAGGAGGGGGGGGCAGTGGACAGGAGGGGGGGCAGTGGACAGGAGGGGGGGGCAGTGGGCAGGAGGGGAGGGTCAGTGGGCAGGAGGGGAGGGTCAGTGGGCAGGAGGGGAGGGTCAGTGGACAAGAGGGGGGGAGCAGTGGACAGGAGGGGGAGGCAGTGGACAGGAGGGGGGGCAGTGGACAGGAGGGGGGGGCAGTGGACAGGAGGGGGGGGCAGTGGACAGGAGGGGGGGGGCAGTGGACAGGAGGGGGGGGGCAGTGGACAGGAGGGGGGCAGTGGACAGGAGGGGGGGGGAGCAGTGGACAGGAGGGGGAGGCAGTGGACAGGAGGGGGGGCAGTGGACAGGAGGGGGGGGGCAGTGGACAGGAGGGGGGGGCAGTGGACTGGAGGGGGGGGCAGTGGACAGGAGGGGGGGGGCAGTGGACAGGAGGGGGGGCAGTGGACAGGAGGGGGGCAGTGGACAGGAGGGGGGGGCAGTGGACAGGAGGGGGGGGCAGTGGACAGGAGGGGGGGGCAGTGGACAGGAGGGGGGGCAGTGGACAGGAGGGGGGGCAGTGGACAGGAGGGGAGGGTCAGTGGGCAGGAGGGGAGGGTCAGTGGGCAGGAGGGGAGGGTCAGTGGGCAGGAGGGGAGGGTCAGTGGGCAGGAGGGGAGGGTCAGTGGGCAGGAGGGGGGGCAGTGGACAGTGTCGCACACACTCAGACACACACACACACACACACACACACGTGTCTCAGTCCCGTGATGCGCCCTTTCTCAGTTCTGTTTGGCGCCGGAGGTGGGGGGGAGCGACACACACGCGACACCTACCTGTACTTCCGGGCGCCGCCATCTTCTGACTCGGCGCCGCGAGGGAGGAAGGGGGTCCTTCCGGCCGCCGCCATCTTAGGCGCCGCGTGGCAGCCTGCCTGTTCCCCCGCCGGGGAGGGGGAGAGGTGAGTTGGAGCACCGCCGGGGAGGGGGAGAGGTGAGTTGGAGCGCCGCCGGAGAGGGGGTGAGTTGGAGCGCCGCCGGGGAGGGGGAGAGGTGAGTTGGAGCGGGGAGAGGTGAGTTGGAGCGGGGAGGGGGAGAGGTGAGTTGGAGTGGGGAGGGGGAGAGGTGAGTTGGAGCAGGGAGGGGGAGAGGTGAGTTGGTGCGGGGAGGGGGAGAGGTGAGTTGGAGCGCCGCTGGGGAGGGGGAGAGGTGAGTTGGAGCGCCGCTGGGGAGGGGGAGAGGTGAGTTGGAGCGCTGCTGGGGAGGGGGAGAGGTGAGTTGGAGCGCCGCTGGGGAGGGGGAGAGGTGAGTTAGAGCGGGGAGAGGTGAGTTGGAGCGCCGCTGGGGAGGGGGAGAGGTGAGTTGGAGCGCCGCTGGGGAGGGGGAGAGGTGAGTTGGAGCGCCGCTGGGGAGGGGGAGAGGTGAGTTGGAGCGCCGCTGGGGAGGGGGAGAGGTGAGTTGGAGCGGGGAGGGGGGAGGTGAGTTGGAGCGCCGCTGGGGAGAGGGAGAGGTGAGTTGGAGCGTCGAGGGGGAGAGGTGAGTTGGAGCGCCGCTGGGGAGGGGGAGAGGTGAGTTGGAGCGGGGAGGGGGAGAGGTGAGTTGGAGCGCCGCTGGGGAGGGGGAGAGGTGAGTTGGAGCGCCGCTGGGGAGGGGGAGAGGTGAGTTGGAGCGCCGCTGGGGAGGGGGAGAGGTGAGTTGGAGCGGGGAGGGGGAGAGGTGAGTTGGAGCGCCGCTGGGGAGGGGGAGAGGTGAGTTGGAGCGGGGAGGGGGAGAAGTGAGTTGGAGCGCCACTGGGGAGGGGGAGAGGTGAGTTGGAGCGCCGCTGGGGAGGGGGAGAGGTGAGTTGGAGCGCCGCTGGGGAGGGGGAGAGGTGAGTTGGAGCGGGGAGGGGGAGAGGTGAGTTGGAGCCGCTGGGGAGGGGGAGAGGTGTGTGTGTGTGTGTGTGTGTGTGTGTGTGTGTGCGTGCGTGCGTGCGTGCGTGCGTGCGTGGCGCCGAGCCTAGGGGAAGAGAGTGGCAGTTGGGTGACGTCACACCCACCAATCTGATTGGCCAGAGACTGAGGACCAATCAGATTCATCACAGCTAGTACCAACCATTCGATTTTATATATTAGGATTTATCCCCACCATTTTTCTCAGCGTCTAAAGGACCAAGAGCACTGAGATTCTGTTTGTAAGGGAAAAGGAAAAGATACCTTCCCTCAAGATTACACTCACACTTGCCCGTGTGACTGACTGCAGTTTTCCTGCTTTTAATTACCATCTAAGTTTGGTACTTACCATCATTATATGTATTTTCCCTAAACATCTGTTCATCTATTTGTTTGTCTTGAGGGGGACATCCCAATTGCGAGTTGCTGGTGAATTAATGAAGTGATCCGGACTAGAGGAGAAGAAACGCCACTCCAGCAGAACAGAGAAGTGAAGACCACAAAGATACCTTGATGTGACAGCTTTTACACAAGGCCGTGTAAGTGTGTTTTTATTTATTACCCCCACCACCATTAGTTCGAGGTTATATATACCATAACACAATCCCTCAACCTGTGCTCCCCTTTTCTTTCTGTATCCTGTACCAACAAGGATCCTGGGTAGATCCTATTGGGGTCTGAGCCATAGGAAGAGACGACGAAGCCAAGGGGATCCTTATATATTACTTTAAGGTGGTAAACATCTAGTTTCATTTCCCCCGTCAAATATATATTTTTGAGGGAGCGCCCGGGTTCTCCCTCTTTCTATTGTTCCAAATATTGGGAATAAGATTACTCCCTGGATCAACATCCATCCCATGTTTACATATTTGGTATATCCCTGTATAGCGAAAAAAGATTGGACACCTAGGTTAACAATGGTACGCTGGTCTATTATATGGGTTGAAAGGTGAATATGTCAATATCTATATATGTATAGTTGAATAATAGGATCTTGCTCTTGAAACCCAGATCTTGATGTTTAAAAGAGTAAGAAGGTGAAACACTCTGAATATATAGCATATTATATATATATATATATATATATATATATATATATATATATATATATATATATATATATATATACCATAATACTGAGTTAAGTTATGGTGAGTAAAAAAAGTGACAAAAACCCTCCACAGGAAAGCAAATATGCAAATACAACTGTATGCTCATCTGCATGTCTTAGGCAGGTCTGCAACCCCGCCTTTCCCCATCATCACCCAGCATACAGCACTTCCACTGCAGCAAGGGATTCTGGGAAATGACATGCAAATGAGCACACAGTGTCACTTTTTGCCAGAATCCCTTGTTGCAGTGGAAGTGCTGTATGCTGGGTGATGATGGGGAAAGGCGGGGTTGCAGACCTGCCTAAGACATGCAGATGAGCATACAGTTGTATTTGCATATTTGCTTTCCTGTGGAGGGTTTTTGTCACTTTTTTTACTCACCATAACTTAACTCAGTATTATGGTATAGCCTATCCATAGCCTCTTTGCATATCCAGTTAAAATCAACCCCACACTGATGAGACCCATCAAGGTCGAAACAGCTGTCTGTGAGTGGTTTTCTGGGTATGCACCTTAACCCTGGCTGTGCTCAAAGCTGTGACCATGCAGCAAGCTTAAGCCTATAGGGAACCATGTTAAAAATGGTTTTTGAGGCAAAAAGTGACACTGTGTGCCCATTTGCATGTCATTTCCCAGAATCCCTTGCTGCAGTGGAAGTGCTGTATGCTGGGTGATGATGGGGAAAGGCGGGGTTGCAGACCTGCCTAAGACATGCAGATGAGCATACAGTTGTATTTATATATATATATATATATATATATATATTTAAAAAAATTAAATAATCTTAAAAAAAAGGTCTATATATATTTAGTCCACAAAGTCCATATGAAAAGAGGATTGTATCAGTCTGTTGTACTGTATATCAGCCTGTAAAGTCCTCCTTTCTGGTCTTTAGTATTTTGACTTATGAGTGCTGCCCCAATTCGAGGATCACCAATCCACGTAGAATAACCTCCATATGTAAAGAAACAATATATGGGGTGCAGACATAGAAAAAAATTAAATCACAATTTATTGCTACAAAACAAAATATGAAAATCACTTTCATAAGTGTTGAAGATTAATCTAAGGATGCCTGCAACTGGAGTCCTTGTCAGCCTGATCACTGGAGAAATGCTTCTGTGTCCTCTGTATGCTGGGCGCTTGTTGGGGTCCTTCAGGGTGGTATAGGGGCTAGATGATGCACGCAGCGGCCCCTGTTCGTGGGCCATTCCGAAGCTTCCTCTCTGCTCCCCACTCTCCTTGGTTTTCTCCCCTTCGTCTCAGCGGTCCCCCTGGCGAAACCGGAAGTGACGTCTATCTCCGTAGACGGGGGTTCCCTTCAGGCACTCAGGCCAGCCGAGGCTGGTAGCTTAGCTCCTGCTAACTTTCCTCTCCCTCAGGCGGCAAGCTATTGGCTTCACAGGCTTCACGGATGCTCCTAGTCTGTTGCTGGCAAACTATATGTTGAGGCTTGTACTGCTGCTACCTAACTGATCCAACGCGTTTCCTCCACCTCTATGTGGCTTCGTCAGGGATCACCAGCCTCGGCTGGCTTAGTGCCCGAAGGGAACCCCCGTCTACGGAGATAATCTTCAACACTTATGTAAGTGATTTTCATATTTTGTTTTGTATTAATAAAATGTGATTTATTTTTTCTATGTCTGCGCCCCATATGTTGTTTCTTTACATTTGGAGGATATCTCTGTATACCTTTCCTTTTGTTTGAACAAATCTATTGTATCTGCAAAGTGAAAGGTAGCCGGGACATTTTTCATACCAAATGGCATAACCAAAAACTCATACAGGCCACTTGGAGTTATAAATGCTGACTTCTCCCTGGCTCCTAGGTCAGAGGGATTTGCCAGTAACCTTTGGACAAATCCATAGTCGTCAGATATCTTGCCCCTCGTCTTAGAGCTCATCCATGAAGGGCATGGGATAAGCATCTGACACCGTCTGAGCATCGAGCTGCCAGTAGTCCACACAGAACCAAGTGGTTCCATCCTTCTTGGGCACGAGGACTACCGGCTCTGAGAGGGTGAAATTACCCCTAGGGCCAGCATCTCCTCCACTTCCCTCTCTATTCTCCCTTTCACCTCTGCAGATACCTGATAGACATGCTTATGCAGTGGTCTCTGATCACCAATGTGCACTGGATGGTCAGTGATGTGTCCTGCCCAGCTTATCCGTGAACAAGACCCTATGCTGCTCTAGCATAGCCTTTTCCTGGACTCTACTGTGCACTGAGCTGAGACCCTATCTCAACCTGCTCTACGGTGCCCTCTGCCTAGATTCCCCTAGGATAGGCCTGCACAACTTGTACAGTGAGAACGGCCGAACTGCTCCAAGGAAAAAAGATTTGGGCCGCACGGGTAAAATCATCATCATCATCATCTCTACTCCAGCACCTCTCATATATATCTCCCCCAGCACCCTTCATCACCATCATCCTCATATCTCCCCCAAAACCCATCATCAACCTTTGCGACACTCCCCATCGATCTCTCATACCCCCATCTCTCCCCCATAAACATACACGTAATACTACCCCTCCACATCAAACACACAATACCACCTGCACACCACACACATCCCACCCCCACTTCACCTCACATAACTCTCCCCCCTGCACCTCACATCACTCTCCCCCCCGCACCTCACATCACTCTCCCCCCTGCAACTCACATCACCCTCCCGCCCTGCAACTCACATCACTCTCCCCCCTGCACCTCACATCACTCTCCCCCCCTGCACCTCACATCACTCTCCCCCCCTGCACCTCACATCACTCTCCCCCCCCTGCACCTCACATCACTCTCCCCCCTGCAACTCACATCACTCTCCCCCCCTGCAACTCACATCACTCTCCCCCCCTGCAACTCACATCACTCTCCCCCCCTGCACCTCACATCACTCTCCCCCCTGCAACTCACATCACTCTCCCCCCTGCAACTCACATCACTCTCCCCCCTGCACCTCACATCACTCTCCCCCCCTGCACCTCACATCACTCTCCCCCCCTGCACCTCACATCACTCTCCCCCCCCCTGCACCTCACATCACTTCCCCCCCCCCCTGCACCTCACATCACTTCCCCCCCCCTGCAACTCACATCACTCTCCCCCCCTGCAACTCACATCACTCTCCCCCCCTACAACTCACATCACCCTCCCCCCTGCAACTCACATCACTCTCCCCCCTTGCACCTCACATCACTCTCCCCCCCTGCACCTCACATCACTCTCCCCCTGCACCTCACAGCACTCTTTCACCCTGCACCTCACATCACTCTCCCCCCCTGCACCTCACATCACTCTCCCCCTGCACCTCACATCACTCTCCCCCCCTGCACCTCACATCACTCTCCCCCCCCTGCAACTCACATCACTCTCCCCCCCTGCACCTCACACCACTCTCCCCCCCCTGCACCTCACATCACTCTCCTCCCTGCAACTCGCACCACTCTCCCCCCTGCAACTCGCACCACTCTCCCCCCCTGCAACTCACACCACTCTCCCCCCCTCACAAGAAAAACAGAGTCGAGCCCCACAGCCATTTCAGCAGCCCCCCACAACAGCCCCCACAGCCCATTTCAGCAGCCCCCCACAGCCCATTTCAGCAGCCCCCCACAGCCCATATCAGCAGCCCCCACAGCCCATATCAGCAGCCCCCACAGCCCATATCAGCAGCCCCCACAGCCCATTTCAGCATCCCCCCACAGCCCATATCAGCCCCCCAGCTCATTTCAGCAGCCCCCCACAGCCCATATCAGCAGCCCCCAGCCCATTTCAGCAGCCCCCCAGCCCATTCAATTTCAGCAGGCCCCCCATTCCATTTCAGCAGACCCCCCTCCCATGTCAGCAGACCCCCCAGCCCATTCCATTTCAGCAGCCCCCCCATGTCAGCAGCCCCCCCTCCCCTCCCATGTCAGATGCCCCCCTCCCCTCCCATGTCAGCAGCCCCCCCTCCCCTCCCATGTCAGCAGCCCCCCCTCCCCTCCCATGTCAGCAGCCCCCCCTCCATTCCCATGTCAGCAGCCCCCCCCCTCCCCCATGTCAGTAGCCCCCCCTCCCATGTCAGCAGCCCCCCCTCCCATGTCAGCAACCCACCTCCCCTCCCATGTCAGCAGCCCCCCCTCCCATGTCAGCAGCCCCCCTCCCCTCCCATGTAAGCAGCCCCCCCATGTCAGCAGCCCCCCCTTCCCTCCCATGTCAGCAGCCCCCCTCCCCTCCCATGTCAGCAGCCCCCCCTCCCCTCCCATGTCAGCAGCCCCCCCTCTCATGTCAGCAGCTCCCCCCCTCCCATGTCAGCAGCTCTCCCCTCCCCTCCCATGTCAGCAGCCCCCCCTCCCCTCCCATGTCAGCAGCCCCCCCTCCCCTTCCATGTCAGCAGCCCCCCCTCCCCTTCCATGTCAGCAGCCGTCCCCTCCCATGTCAGCAGCCCCCCTCCCCTCCCATGTCAGCAGCCCCCCCTCCCCTTCCATGTCAGCAGCCCCCCCCTCCCCTCCCATGTCAGCAGCCGCCCCCTCCCCTCCCATGTCAGCAGCCCCCCCCTCCCCTCCCATGTCAGCAGCCCCCCCCCTCCCCTCCCATGTCAGCAGCCCCCCTTCCCTCCCATGTCAGCAGCCCCCCTTCCCTCCCATGTCAGCAGCCCCCCCCTCCCATGTCAGCAGCCCCCCCCTCCCATGTCAGCAGCCCCCCCCTCCCATGTCAGCAGCCCCCCCTCCCATGTCAGCAGCCCCCCCCCTCCCATGTCAGGAGCCCCCCCCCTCCCATGTCAGCAGCCCCCCCCAGCCCATTCCATTTCAGCAGCCCACCGCATGAATGAACTACCTAGCCAAACCCCCCCTCCCCCCCCATGCTTACCTGATGATGGTGGCAGTGGCAACAGAGATGGCGACAGGGAAGCGTGAGGGAAGCGCAAGGGATGCGCGCTCTAGCAGCAGACCCGGAAGTTCCGGGTCGCGCTACACTGCTAGAGCGCGTCACCCTGCTGGAGCAGGCTGAGGGGGGGGGAGAGTGCAGCAGGCTGAGGGTCGGGGTGAGAGCGCAGTCACATAGACACTACTGGAGCGCGCTCCTACTTAATGCTGGAGCGCGCTTCTTCTGTCCTTACCAGGGAAGGGGGTGAAGGGGGGGTTGAAAGGGGTCTGTCGCGGGCTGCACCGGGTGCCGCGGGCCGTATGTTGTGCAGGCCTGCCCTAGGAGGTCGGGCAGAGCATTACTTGCCTGGTCCCCCATCGGTGGACTACAGATAGTCATCACTGATGCCACACACTGTTGAAAATATTCCTTAAGCATATTACTGTAATATGATGAGTCCTATTTTTCCTTTCTCTCCATCTAGCTGTACAACTTAGTTGAGAGAAGCCAGTAGAGTCTTGTGGTACCTCTCGGTATGCAAACAGCAAGTGCTGCAGGTGAATCTCCCAGTCTTTTCCTTCAGCCTCTATAAATGTTCGCAGCATCTGCTTCAGGGTACCATTGAACCTCTCACATAAACCGTTTGTTTGGGGGAGGTAAGGGGTCGTGCGCTGGTGCTTCACCCCGCACAAATCCCAGAGACACTGTAGCAATTCACTCATGAATTGCGATCCTTGGTCAGTTAGAATCTCACTGGGAAATCCTACTCTAGAGAAAATAACTAACAATGCCTTAACTACTGCCCTCGCCTCAATGGTGGCCAGCGCGACATCCTCAGGGTACCTGGTGGCAAAATCCATCACGTGAGGATTTAGCGCATGCCGGAACCAGCTTGGGATCATCAGAGGTCCCACTATATCCATGGCTACTCTCTGGAAGGGTTCTCCTATTACCAGCAGTGGGTTCAGGGGCGCCTTCACATGATCACCTGCCTTACCTACTCACTGGCAGGCATCACAGGACCGGCAAACCTGTGCCACTGCCCTTGATGCCCCCGCCCAGTAGAAACGCTACAACAGCCGGGCTCTCATGCGAGTGACCACCTAATGCCCCGCTAATAGTATGGAGTGGGCTACCTGCAATAACTGCTGCCTATACTCCCTGTGTACCACTAACTTTCTTTAACCAGTCCACACTATCTGGAGCAGTAGAATCATGCTCTCTATACAAGAGCCCTCTGTGCCATAAGAACCGAGCTGACACAGTCTCAGAGGTAGACTCGGACGCCCGGAGTCTCATGCTCTCTAAGCTGGGATCAGATCGCACTGAGTCCCTGAATTGCGCCCCTAGCTCCGGCCACCCTCCCTCAGTCACTAAGTCAGGTGATGGGGAACAGGTAAATGGTAGGTAGGTCAGTACAATGTCGCAACTCTGTCTGGCTTACCTGCCTGGTCACGTAAAAGACCCCTGGAGCTGTTGGTCCCAAATGCAGTGGGACAGCGAGATCCTCAGATGGCAGGGGTACCAAAGGCTGCCCTGCCTGGGCAAGTGCCATGCTCTTGCTCCTTGTTATTACTGCAACCAGAGAAGCTTATTAAGCAAAGGAACAAATAAGATGCCCCAGGTCGTTACCGAGGGGCACCTCTGTATCCAGCCCAGGTAAAACACCCACCTCTCTCATGCCTCGACCAGCACCCCAATCGAGAAAGACCCTGGCGACCTGGATTGACCTAGGTCCCCCGTCTGCCATGGTCACCTGCATCCCTGTTCCCGAGAGCAGATCCTCTAATCTCACCATATAAGGTTGGACAGGAGTGACTGTGGCCCCGGAATTGAGCAAGCTGTCTGCTTGGTGATCGCCAATGGTCACTGGCCTCAAATGATTTCACTGGACATCGTTGGATTGCACCTGACCGTTGCAACCTGATGCCCCCCCCCCCCCCACCTGTCTCCACTGCTGTTCCACTGGCTGCAGGTGTAGATTCCCCCATCTGAGTCCATTGCTGTGCTGTCTGGATGGCTGCACTATGCTCCTCTGTGTGTGCCACTCGCACGGCTGCGACTGACCTTGCAGCTGGAGAACGTTGCCCCTAATGGTGGATTACCGGACTTTGGCCGTTCCGGATAATCTGGTTTAATATTGTCACGGGAGACCAGGGATTTACACCTTTATACCGGGATCATATCACTGAGCAAAACCAAGATGTAAAACAAATTGCGATTTATTCCTTAAAAACAGACATACAATGGATTACAATATACAAAAGAAAATATACTTACTGGGGGTCTGGGCTACCAAACTAGGTCGAAATAGTCCATAAACAAAGTCTTTAGGTTGACCAGGACTTTGCCCGAAAACTCCTGGAACTCAAATCGGCATGCATTTCATGATGCTACTGCTGTATCTCTTCCGGAGATGCCAAAATCCATTGACCGGAGATAGTACCAAACGTCCTGGTACTCTTTTCGGCGTGTAGTTCCAGCTGCGACCGCTGCGTTCTCTTTTTCAGAACTTGGCCCGAAAAGTGGGACTTAGAAAATGTCTTGCTTTGAAATTTCTGAAGCTGGCTCGCGTCTATTTATCCAAGAGCATCTTTTTGCCGCTGCTGTTTTGGCGCTTAGAATCTGTGTGATCTGAGGTCCGGATTGGCTGCTGGGTTTCTTATAATATTTCAGATTCATTCATGAAATATTTCAACCAATCCAAGCCTGGGAACTTTACAATCAGCTAATCGGAGGGCTGCCAGTCTTCCAAAGCCGGGAAAGCGGTTCTTCTGAATGTAACGAGGGCATGCGTGAGTTTGCCACCTTAGCCACTTGTTATTCAGAAGCCACCCGCTGAGTTAGGTGCCCCCAAGTCTGTGAAGACAAATGCTAACCGGGATGGCTAGCATTGTTTCCCGGACGAGGGTACTCCACCTAACCATCCTGCCCAAATGGCTTTAACACCTCTGGCAGCATCTGTGACTTTGAAGTATGGACTTAGGGCAGACTCGGTAGCACCACACCTTGGTAGGCCACTAGCCCCCCTCAGAGTACCGTCTTTTAAAGTCCCAGCTTATACGTATAATGCATTTACAAACATCTCAGTTTAATAAAAATATACTTTTACACGTTTTACCTTGTCTTTTGGGCTATTAGGGGTAGAATGGGACTATATACTTTTATTCCCACTGGCCATATCCCTCATACACTGTAAACCTGAGTTAGACTGTAAAAACCTTATAGCCACATTGGCTTTAAACATTTTATGAAACATAAAACATATTTCCCATTTTTCTTCTAAGTCCCACAGTGAAATGAAAAGATGCTTAGCTGCAATCCCAGAGCTGTAGCTCCTTCCCTTAAGGAAATCTAATTTTCTTTAGAACCAAAAAACGCTTCGGCACACTCCCAGGGCTGTAACTCTTTCCTTTACCGAAATTAGGACTTAGGTTTCATTAAACCTCTCGCAACATAGTATACAGTTGGAGAAACCCCCCAGAACCTCTATACTGATTCTGGGATACCTGGGCATATACTGGGGGACCCTCACTAACTTAGGGAACCTTGACTGTACCCGGGATATACAAACCCCTATGCCCCCATTTACCTTTCTGGTCTGTGCTGAAGCAGGGAAACCTGGCGGTGAGTCGCGTAACTGTTTTCAAGGGAGGACTTTGACCGGAGTAATGTGTCTACATGTCCCTGGAAATCTAACTTGATTCCCAGATACATTTTTGGGGTACCAGCAACTCTGGTTCCCTTCTACCTAGACACATTCTGACAACACCTTTACAGCAAAGTCCCCCTTGAGACTCATAGCCTGAGAATCTCCAATGGTTAGCACTCCTGGAAAGGTAAAACACACATAACATATTTCTTGTCATACAAATACATTCATTGCAGGCACAATACACAGGTTGAAGAGCTGACACTCTAAAACCTGAAATAGGGCTCAGAGGTAACCAGACGGTCATAATACCTTTATTGATACCATGTAAAATCATCCTGGATGTAAACCGCATGTAGGTTTCCCGGTGGATCTTCTCCCCTGACCTAAACATGCCACGGTATGCCTCTGGCGTCAGAGCATACTGTGTTAACAATAAAGCTTTTACATGCCGGTAGTCATTGCTGTCCATTGCCGGAATGTCCTGGAGGGTCTCCAGGGCAGCTCCTGACAATAGCGGCGACAACCGCAAGACCCAGTTTCGTTTGGGCACACGGTTCCGGAGACACTGAGTTTAAAAAATCTTCAGGTAACCGTCTATTTTGTCCGTGCCATCCACAAACTTGCTGAAACTGTGATGGTCTATTTTAGGTAGAGGTGGCTCGTCAGGATTCCTTTGGGGACTGCACAACTTGAGAAGCTGCAAGTAGCTATACCCTATGCTTGAAAGTGACCCCCTCTCCCCAGCTGGTGAGAAAAGCGGCAAGCCCTGTATGTAGCAGGGAGACGGTTAGCCACTGGGGCTACCACGACTGCACTCCATGGATCATGCTCACCATCTCTGTTCTCGTTATACTCACCTCCCTCCTCCGACTCCTACAAGGGTGGACAATTCACCTGTCCCCTGGTTGAAGTGGATGTCCCGGTGTTCACATGTGAGGTTATGCACACCTCAGGTGAAGCTATACTCGCTTCGTGTTTCTCAAGATCCTCCTTCAGCACTGTTTTTGCCGGACCGTCGGTCAATAGTCCATAGCCCTCACATCAGGCGACAACCAGAGACTGTCCCAGGACCGATAAAGTCCTGACCATTGGTCCATCTTCGCCTGGTGGCACTAATCTAAGTAACAGAGAGAACCTGTGCTTTTCTTAGCTTTGTGTAACGTGTGCAAGTCACTACTTGTTTTGAGAGCTCTCAATTTACGAGTTTCTCTTTATGTTACAAGACCCCGCAGGATTTTAAAACATTAAGCTCAATGATCCCACCTCTGCCACCTGTAAATATAGCCTGTCATGGGAGACCAGGCATTTACAACTTTTTACCAGGATCATACATTGAGCAAAACAGGTAAAATGAAATAAATTGTAAATTTATTCGCATGAAAGGCATACACACAATGATACACAAACTTCATAAGAAGTGACACACTTACTTGGGAACTGGGGTAAAAAAAACTTTTTCTAGCTAAATGGTACTTTAAACAAGAGTCTTTAGTTGATCCTGGAACCCAAATTGGCATGCAATTCCAGACGCCACCGCTCCCTTCTCTCCGGAGGACTTGATTTTGATTGACCGGGTTTATCTCTAAAATCGGCTTTAAATCCAAGCCGTGACTGCTACGTTCAATTCTCAGAACTTGGCTGCAAAAGGCAGGACTTAGAAAATATTCCGGGTTTGTTTTCCGAAGCCGGTGCTCTGCTATTCGCGGAAGAGCATCTTTTTCCACATTCAAAAATGCTGCCGCTGTTTTGGCGCTTGAGAATGTCCTGGATGATTGGCTGCAAGGTTTCTTATAGTATTTTGGAACTCATTCTCAAAATACTACAACTAATCACCGCGTGGGAACTTTCTTACCAGCCTTCCCCGCCCGTGGGCCCGCCATTTGCCAGGAGTACCGGCAACCGCCACAGAGCCCATGTGGTCCGATGCAAAGATTAAAGGGCTGCTGCAACGGCGGAAAAGTGATGTGGGCTTCAAAAATGATTAAAACCGATGTTTCTATCTCCGGTTCGATGGGGCATAGAGAGCTGGAATTTGGCCACCGTGCAGTCACCCCTCCGGCATGATTGCATGGCAATTTTCAGCCCTCGGACTAACCGAACAGAGGGAGTTTAAGTATATAAGTTACAGTCGCCGGTATTGGCCGCCATGGGGGAAAAAGGATAGCTGGTTTAAAATACTATTTAAACCCAAATATGCTATCTCCGGTTCGGTGGTATCTAGAAGGCTGAAATTTGGCCACCAGATGGTCACACCTCCGGCATGAGGGCATGGCAATTTTCAGTCCTCTCAGATTAACCGAACTGAATATTTTTATATGTATAAATTGTTATAGGCTTACTTTATTTCTCTGCCTACTGTAAAGCCCGCGAAAGTTACTGGCCCTAAAGATATGCTAATGGCCAGAGGGCGGCTGCCTGTCTGAGGAGCAAGCTCCGAACAAAGGCTCACTCCCCCAGATTGAGTATACAGGGTGGAGAAAGAGAAAGACATGGCTGTTTACGTTAAGTACCATACTCACACCTCTGGTCAGAGTTCCCCAGTCCAGATTCCCAGATGGCAGACTTTGAGACGCCAACTTTTTAGTGTGGGGCTCGGGAAATGGGACTCTGACTGGAAGGATGTGCGCATGTGCCAACCACCTGCAGGCAAGGACCCTCCTGCTTCTCACATGAGCTGGCAAGAGGTAATTGGGTCCAGGTAATTGTTTTCCAATACCTGAGGCCCAATGTTAAGGGATAGAGACTAAATCCCATATAAGTGATTGCAAGCTCTATGCCCAGTGTCTTCGTTTTGTGTTCCTGTATGAACTGTATCCTGTGCCTGATGAACTGCTAGCCCTGTGTCCTGGACTATTTCATCTTCCCCTTCCCAAGTAAGTGTTATATTCAAACCATTATTTGTCCAACATTGTATGTCCACCTGTATTTTAAGGAATAAAATCTCTTTATTATACTCCAGTCTTATTCAATTCAACCCAGATTATAAAGTGTATACTATAACCCTGACCCTACCGTGACAATAACTCCACACACATGTGGCCTTTTCCCTTAGGGCCCTGTGTGTGAGGCCATCTTACAATAGATATCTGATCTCAACCCACCCCTATTTTACTTGAGAATAATTTTCATGTGTGGAATCTGTATACAATTATGGAATTGATCTAATTATGGTTGCATTGGAGATGGTGAGAGACGGTTTCACACGAGATACTCCTCGTGGTGTTATTGTCTCTCACTATCTCTAATTTCAAAAGAATTGGTTATATCAATACAGAGTATGATAGGTAGCTGAGTCTACTAAGACTACCACATTCAGATGCCTTGTGACGCCCTATTTTCCGATATTTCATGTATTATGTCTTTATGGTTTATTAATATCCCCACAATGGTATTGTAAACTATAATAACTTTTTTATTTTTTTCCTGGAACTTATACCTGTATTCTTGGAGGTGTTTTTTGTTCTAAATCACATCTTCTAGTTTTATTATTAATATTGTGGTTTATTAGGTACAATTTTTGTTATTATAGAGGTTGCCCTTATATTATTTTTAATTTTTGTTTACTGCTGCGGCCGAGTTTATTCGAGCATTTGCCCGTTCTCGGCCGCAGCAGTTACCTGGCGCGTGCCGGAGGGTGCCGGGCGCTCGCCGAAGCAGCGGAGGAGAGGCCCGCCGATCGCGGCTTCCCCCTCTCCTCTCCGGGTCCCCCGGAACCCCCTGCCGCCGTCCCCCACATCGCGGGACACCAGGGCTCCCTCGGGGAGCCCTGGACGCGCGTGCAGGGGGCGCAGGCACCCCATGACGCGTGACCGCGCATCGGTGACGCGCGGCACGCCGAGGGGATGCCACTTGCAAGCCGGGAAATCTCCCGGCTTGCGGAACTGGCCACACTTCAATAAAGTGTGTCGCCAGTGTAATAAAGTTTTGTAGTTTCTTTTAGGTAATTAGCCACTGTTCCAATTGGATGTCAATCATTGATGACGGGGCGGGGCCTCCGGCACGTGCTGCCGTGACGCCCTGAGGGAATTGAAGGCAACATAGCTATGCCTTCTCTTCCTCTCGGCTGCCAGTACAGTGCGTGCGCGGGGGACCGGACGTGTGACGTCATCACGTCAGTCACGTCACGGGGGCACGACCTACTCGCGCATGCGCAGGGAAGACGGGCTGGATGTATGAGGGCAGCCAGAGACTGGCAATATACCTCTCTTACCCTAGCCACGATGCGTGTGCGGAAGGCGGGCCTAGTGACGTCACGACGATATTGGCGCCAAACGGAACAGCAAGTAAGGGGTTTAAAAGGGTGAATTGTAGTGCATTTAGACACTCCTTGATAAAGTGATTGGTGCACGAAACATGTAGGAGGGTTTTTTGCACCTCCATTCTTTCTCTTATGCACCAATAAAGTTTATTTTTTAGTAGTTTCTGACCCACTCTCTTTGCTGTGCGCCTTCACCTCTATAGATGCTTATTTGGATCTTCCCCTCGCCAACCCATTGCCACCCACTGGGCAGGCTCCACCAGGTCTGGCAGTCCATAAGGTGTCCCCACGAGGTGCCCGTTGTTCTCTGTAGCCCCGGTTTAATTCACCTCACATACCCGCAAATCATGCCTGCACGTCAGGGAGAATTTCAAAACTATCATTAACTTTGTCCCCCGAACTCCTGCAAACACTATAAATACATTTTCACCCAAATATCCCACCTAAAACTCCCAATCCCGAAGCCTCATGTTTCTGAGACACAGGGAACCTGTAAAACCGCACACAAGTTTTGCTATATTTTAACATTGAGAACTTGGGCTCTGGAACTTGGAGTCTGGAACTTGGACTCCAAACCCCACCACGTCTTTATCTACAGACGCGTACCCGCAAATCATACACTATTTGCGGGTAACATATCAGTACTACCGGTATCTCGGGTCAGCAAAACTTTATACAGATTTTAAGTCTAGTTGCCCCCTAATGTCTACCCTTAACCTCCCACACCCAAAGTCCCAGTCCTGCAGCTATTTCCTATGGAGAATCCTAACCACACATGGCTCCCTAGCTTATAATCCTGCAGGGGACAGTTTAATGGTAACAGAAGTACAGAGAAACATCACAGGGTTCATTGCTAGACCCAAGAACTGACACTCTCAGCTCTTGACACATGGTTCAGGGGTAGCCAGCCGGGCTTCACCTCTATTTATGAATGCCAGCTACACCCTACCGTCACATTCACTTTCTCTTTTTAGACAGGCTCTGACACACCTTTTTGAGCTCTGCCTTTTGGGAGCAAAGTATCACAAACATCTGTTTCTGGGTTCCGAACAGCAGACTGTTTATTACTCTGAAAGCTGTAACAATAATATTTTATGCTTTGTAATATAATGTTACATATCAGCTGCAGCATTTTAAAGACTGCAGAACAAAGTTGGTTCCCTTGCATCCATTTCCTGTTTAATGCAAGATAAAATCTTATTTGCCTTTGCCGCTATTGCATGGCATTGGGCACTATTGATAAGCCTGGTGTCTACTGTACAAGCACTCCTAAATCCTTCTGCATCAAAGACTGACCTAATTTTTCCCCATTTCATTTGTAATTTGCCTGTTTATTTTTGTTTCCCAAATGCATAAACCTTACATTTATCTTTATTAAACCTAATCCGCAATTTTCCTGCCCAGGTTTCCAGTCTATCCAAGTCCTTCTGGAGAGAAATTACATAATGCTCTGATTCTACTACAGTACCTTACACAATTTAGTGTCACCAGGAAACATAGAGACTCAAGGTTATTAATAAACAAGTTAAGAAGCAGGTATCCCAGTACCGATCCTAGAGGTACTCCATTTACAATTCTAGTTCAACCTGAAAACGTTCAATTGGCAACAACTCTCTGTTGTGTATCCTTCAACCAGTTTTCAATCCAGGTACAAATATTTTTACTGAGTCCAATTTGCTTTATTTTGTACACTAACCTCATGTGGAACCGTATCAAAAGCCTTTGCAAAATCTAAGTAGTCCACAATTTTGGACACCAATCCTAAGAAAAGACATTATGGAACTAGAGAGAGTGCAGAGAAGAGCCACCAAATTAATAAAGGGGATGGACAATCTAACTTACGAGGAAAGGCTAGCTAAATTAGATTTATTTACATTAGAAAAGAGGCGTCTAAGAGGGGATATGATAACTATATATTCAGGGACAATACAAGGCGCTTTCAAAAGAACTATTCATCCCACGGGCAGTACAAAGGACTCTGGGCCATCCCTTAAGGTTGGGGGACAGGAGATTTCACCAGCAACAAAGGAGAGGGTTCTTTACAGTAAGGGCAGTTAAAATGTGGAATTCATTACCCATGGAGACTGTGATGGCAGATACAATAGATTTGTTCATAAAAAGGTTGGACATCTTTTTAGAAAGGAAAGGTATACAGGGATATACCAAATAAGTATACATGGGAAGGAAGATGACCCAGGGATTAATCCGATTGCCAATTCTTGAAGTCAGGAAGGAATTTATTTTTCCCCTTATGAGATATCATTGGATGATATGTCACTGGGGTTTTTTTGTTTGCCTTCCTCTGGATCAATATGTAAGTATAGATATAGGATAAAGTCACAACCTCCATATTAATGAACAATTGGTTAACTAAGGAAGAAGTTCATAAGCGACTTGAACAAATTAAAGTAAATAAGGCACCTGGCCCTGATGGCATACATCCAAGAGTTCTCAAGGAGTTAAGCTCAGTAACAGCCAAACCATTATATTTAATATTCAAGGACTCCATTTCCACAGGCTCAGTACCACAAGATTGACGTAAAGCAGATGTGGTGCCTATATTTAAAAAGGGAGCTAGATCACAACTGGGAAATTACAGACCTGTAAGCCTGACTTCAATAGTAGGGAAACTATTTGAAGGTTTAATACGGGTTTAATACGGGATAATATTCAGGAATACCTAATGGAAAACAAAATTATTAATAATAGTCAGCATGGATTTATGAAGGATAGATCTTGCCAAACTAACCTTATTTGTTTCTTTGAGGAGGTAAGTAGGAAATTAGACCAGGGTAATGCAGTTCATGTGGTCTACTTAGATTTTGCAAATGCTTTTGATACAGTTTCACACAAGAGGTTGGTGTACAAAATAAAGAAAATTGGACTCAGTAATAATGTATGCACCTGGATTGAAAACTGGTTAAAGGACAGACAACAGAGGGTTGTCATAAATGGAACTTTTTCAGGTTGGGCTAAAGTCGTGCGTGGAATACCTCAGGGATCGGTACTGGGACCCCTGGTTTTTAACTTGTTTATTAATGACCTTGAGGTTAGGATCCAGAGCAAAGTCTCCATCTTTTCTGATGATACTAAATTGTGTAAGGTAATAGAATCAGAGCAGGATGTAATTTCTCTTCAGAAGGACTTGGAGAGACTGGAAACGTGGGCAGGTAAATGGCAGATGAGGTTTAATACAGATAAATGTAAGGTTATGCATTTGGGATGCAAGAATAAAAAGGCGACTTACAAATGAAATGGAGATATATTGGGGGAATCCTTGATGGAGAAGGATTTAGGAGTGCTTGTAGACAGCAGGCTTAGCAATAGTGCCCAATGTCATGCAGTAGCTGCAAAGGCAAACAAGATCTTATCTTGCATTAAACGGGCAATGGATGGAAGGGAAGTAATCATAATTATGCCCTTTACAAAGCATTAGTAAGACCACACCTTGAATATGGAGTACAATTTTGGGCACCAATCCTAAGAAAATACATTATGGAACTAGAGAGAGTGCAGAGAAGAGCCACCAAATTAATAAAGGGGATGGACAATCTAACTTATGAGGAGAGGCTAGCTAAATTAGATTTATTTACATTAGAAAAGAGGCGTCTAAGAGGGGATATGATAACTATATACAAATATATTCGGGGACAATACAAGGTGCTTTCAAAAGAACTATTCATCCCACGGGCAGTACAAAGGACTCGTGGCCATCCCTTAAGGTTGGAGGAAAGGAAATTTCACCAGCAACAAAGGAAAGGGTTCTTTACAGTAAGGGCAGCTAAAATGTGGAATTCATTACCCCTGGAGACTGTGATGGCAGATACAATAGATTTGTTCAAAAAAAGGTTGGACATCTTTTTAGAAAGGAAAGGTATACAGGGATATACCAAATAAGTATACATGGGAAGGATGTTGATCCAGGGATTAATCCGATTGCCAATTCTTGGAGTCAGGAAGGAATTAATTTTTCCCCTTTATGGGGTTTTTTGTTTGCCTTCCTCTGGATCAATAAGTAAGTATAGATATAGGATAAAGTATCTGTTGTCTAAATCTAGCATAGGTTGAACTTGATGGACCTACGTCTTTTTTCAACCTCATCTACTATGTAACTATGAACATGAACCGCATTACCCTTGTCTCCAGTCCTTTTCACCTCCTCAATTAACTAATAAGGTTTGTTTTGCATGACCTATCCTTCATAAATTCATGTTGACTATCACTAATAATTTTGTTTTCCATTAGGTATTCCTGAATATTGTCTCATACTAAACCTTTAAGTAGCTTCCCCACTATTGATGTCAGGCTTACAGGACTGTAATTCCCCGGTTGGGATCTTGTTTTCTTTAAATATAGCCACCATGTCTGCTTTACGCTAATCTTGTGGTACTGAGCCTATGGAAAAGCAATCCTTGAATATTAAATGTAATGTTTTGGCTATTAATGAACTTAGCTCCTTAAGAACTCTTGGGTGCATGCCCAATTGAGCAGTCTCAATTAGAAACACATACAGTATCAAAGTCAAAACACCTCCTTCTGTATGCAACACCATTATGCTTTATAATTCACATAAATCATTTTTTAATATAACAAATTTATTTGGTGGAATCTCCATTATTTTTTTCATATTATTAAATAAGGATATAATTTCACATCAGTATATTTCAGAAAAAGAAAGCCACTGGAAGAACATTATCAAATGGGAAAGATATGGGTAACTTGTACAAAAAAAATAATATACTGCAGCTTTGAAGAAAACACATATTGCATTACTCCTTACCGCTTGTAGAAATTTCGTGCCGGTGAGATGTTGGGAAACCCTCGTGATGTGGTGTGCGAGAGCAGCAGTGATGAAGGAGAGGACGAACTACCATCAGTTGGCACAAAAGCTGCTCCAGCCCCGGCAAAGTCAAGGTACTCATTCTTTGTATAAGTTCTATGTGTTGGTCTTGTATACACAAGCTTGTGAGTTAAATTCCAGCCTAATTTACAATTAATGTGACATTTTGCAAGTTCATTTATCTTCCTATGCCTTGGGTTACAAACAGATTGCAAGCTTTGGTACAGGAGCTTATTGTACATGTCCTTGTACTATTGTACTTGTACTATTTCCATACTTGTATTTACTTGTTACATAGTTACGTAGTAGATGAGGTTTAAAAAAGACATACGTCCATCAAGTTCAACCTATGCTAAATTTAGACAACATAGAAAAATTGGCAAAAGCGCTCCACGAAATATAATATAGCCAAGACCACTTCCTTCCAAAGGTATTTTGTAATGAGTAATGATGATGGTAATATATAATAACCAAATGGGTACTATCCTCCTGAAGACAGGGGGTGGGTAATGCAAGCCCACCCACAATCAGTCTCATTGGCAGGTTCCCCTGAATAATTGCAAGTACTCACATATCCTTGGTGTGGCTGACAGGCTGTGCTGCTTCCAATGATGATTTACCAGAAGTGAAAAGGATGAACGGAGCGGACGAGCCAAATGGAGCAGGAAGGACCCAAAGTCAAAAAATGAATAAAAGGGCACTTTAATGTGTCATGAGACCCATCCAACGCGTTTCGAACGTCACAGCGTTTTTTATCAAGGATAGTTATACAGTGTACTGCACCGACACACTTTATTCGAGCAAATACCCAGTATGTACCTGGCAGATACCTGGAATGCGCCGCTCCTCACTTCTGACAAGCCCCGTTGCGTTTGCCTTCCCAGCCTTGGTTCATGCCTGGCTGACGGGCGGCTGATCTGTTAAATGATAATGATTAGGATTTAATAGGCTGCAATGCTTCGCGTGTCTACCAGATGGCATAAATTCATGAATTGTAATGCAGTATATATATATATATATACTGTGCAGTATTGCAGCCAGCGGGAATAAAATGCTTCAATCCCTTCCTGGAAAATACCTCAATGCACTCGGACAGAAAACAGTCACAAACCTCAATACACCCGGGTATACCCGAATTCGTGGGACTAGCCGAGCTCGAATAAAGTGTGTCGCCAGTGTAACACCACCCATTAAATACCCTCTTACCTGTAAGCAATTCACGCCAAAAATGGAAACGTGATGACGTCATGATGCAATGCACACCATTGCGCATGCGCAGAACGACACGGCGTCGTCTAAAGGCAAAACTGTCAATACAAGCAGGAGGAAGCCAAACAAGTAAGGGCAAATGCATACGGCAGCTATAATAGTTTTATTTTCACATATCATTATTTTAATATAATTCTTGGGCTACTGTATATGCATTTTTACAGTGTTATTCATGCTTTTTTTCTTACTTACTATTATTTTGTTGGGGATATAGAAGATTTTCAGTCCTTATCCTTGCTATTATGGTTTTGGGATCCTTTTTTTCCTATTATAGCTGCCGTATGCATTTGCCCTTACTTGTTTGGCTTCCTCCTTCTTGTATTGCCCAGTTTTGCCCTTAGACGGCGCTGTGTCGTTCTGCACATGCGCAATGGTGTGCGTTGCATCATAACGTCATCGCGTTTACTTTTTGGCGCGAATTGCTTACAGGTAAGAGGGTATTTAATGGGTGGTGTTACACTGTATTATTATCCTTGATAAATAACGCTGTGACGTTCGAAACACGTTGGATGGGTGTCATGACACATTAAAGTGCCCTTTTATTCATTTTTTGACTTTGGTTCCTTCCTGCTCCATTTAGCTCGTGCGCTCCGTTCATCCTTTTCACTTCTGGTAAATTTAGACAATAGATATTTTATCCTATATCTATACTTACATATTGATCCAGAGGAAGGCAAACAAAAAAAACTGTGTTATATTATCCAATGATATCTCATGAGGGGAAAAATAAATTCCTTCCTGACTCCAAGAATTGACAATCGGATTATTCCAATTATTCCCATGTTTACATATTTGGTATATCCCTGTATACCTTTCCTTTCTAAAAAGATGTCCAACCTTTTTTTTAACAAATCTATTGTATCTGCCATCACAGTCTCCATGGGTAATGAATTCCACATATTAACTGCCCTTACTGTAAAGAACCCTTTCCTTTGTTGCTGCTGAAATCTCCTTTCCTCCAACCTTAAGGGATGGCCCAGAGTCCTTTGTATTGCCCTTGGGATGAATAGTTCTTGTGAAAGCTCCTTGTACTGTCCCCAAATATATTTGTATATAGTTATCATATCCCCTCTTAGACGCCTCTTTTCTAATGTAAGTAAATCTAATGTAGCTAGCCTCTCCTCATAAGATAGATTGTCCATCCCCTTTATTAATTTGGTGGCTCTTCTCAGCACTCTCTCTAGTTTCATAATGTCTTTTCTAAGGAGTGGTGCCTGAAATTGTACTCCATGTTCAAAGTGTGGTCTTACTAATGCTTTGTAAAGGGGCATAATTATGTTTACTTCCCTTCCATCCATTGCCCGATTAATGCGAGATAAGATCTTGTTTGTCTTTGCAGCTACTGCATGACTTTGGGCACTATTGCTAAGCCTGCCCTCCCCCAATTTATCCCCTTTAAATTTGTAAGTCGCCTGTTTATTCTTACTTCCCAAATGCATAACCTTACATTTATCTGTATTAAACCTCATCTACCATTTACCTGCCCAAGTTTCCAGTTTCTCCAAGTCCTTCTGGAGAGAAATGACATCCTGCTCTGATTGTACTACCTTACATAATTTAGTATCATCAGCAAAGATGGAGACTTTGCTCTCAATGCCAACCTCATGGTCATTAATAAACAAGTTTAAAAAGCAGGGTCCCGGTACCAATCCATAAGGTACTCAACTCACGACCTTAGCCCAACCTGAAAAAGTTCAATTTATGACAACCCTCTGTGTTTTATCCTTCAACCAGTTTTCAATCCAGGTGCATATATTTTTACTGAGTCCAATTTGCTTTATTTTGTACACCAACCTCTTGTGTGAAACCGTATCAAATGCCTTTGCAAAATCTAAGTAGACCACATGAACTGCATTACCCTGATCTAAATTCCTACTTACCTCCTCAAAGAAACAAATAAGGTTAGTTTGGCAAGATCTATCCTTCATAAATCCATGCTGACTATTATTAATAATTTTGTTTTCCATTAGGTATTCCTGAATATTATCCCATATAAAACCCGTATTAAACCTTCAAGTAGTTTCCCTAATATTGAAGTCAGGCTTACAGGTCTGTAATTTCCCAGTTGTGATCTAGCTCCCTTTTTAAATATAGGCACCACATCTGCTTTACGCCAATCTTGTGGTACTGAGCCTGTGGAAATGGAGTCCTTGAATATTAATTATAATGGTTTGGCTGTTACTGAGCTTAACTCCTTGAGAACTCTTTGATGTATGCCATCTGGGCCAGGTGCCTTATTTACTTTAATCGGTTCAAGTCGCTTATGAACTTCTTCCTTAGTTAACCAATTGTTCATTAATATGGAGGTTGTGACTTTATCCTATATCTATACTTACTTATTGATCCAGAGGAAGGCAAACAAAAAAACCCCAGTGACATATCATCCAATGATATCTCATAAGGGGAAAAATTAATTTCTTCCTGACTCCCAAGAATTGGCCATCGGATTAATCCCTGGGTCAACTTCCTTCCCATGTATACTTATTTGGTATATCCCTGTATACCTTTCCTTTCTAAAAAGATGACCAACCTTTTTATGAACAAATCTATTGTATCTGCCATCACAGTCTCCATGGGTAATGAATTCCACATTTTAACTGCCCTTACTGTAAAGAACCCTCTCCTTTGTTGCTGGTGAAATCTCCTGTCCCCCAACCTTAAGGGATGGCCCAGAGTCCTTATCCAACGCTCAGCACCAATGATTAACATTGGACTCACTTTACAACAGTTTCACTATCCAACACTACTTCCAGAACGGATTCCGTTGGATAAACGAGGGCTGTCTGTACTTGAATTTTTTCAAGCCACCCATGAACTTCTTCCTCAGTTAACCAATTCTTCATTAATATGGAGGTTTTGGCTTCCTCCTGCGGCACTACAATTTAATTGATTCTTCCCTGGTGAACACAGAGGCAAAGAATTTGTTTAATACCTCTACTTTTTCCTTATCTCCAATAATCTGCCTGCCCATCTCACATTGAAAGGGTCCTATATTTTCTTTTCTCATTTTTTGTTATTAAGGTACTTGAAGAACTTTTTAGGATTAATCTTTCTATTGCAATCCTTTTTTCATTATCCATTTTTGCTAATTTGATTGCAATTTTTGTTGCATTCCTAACAAATATGATGCTTGTACTATATGATATTTAATATTATACCCCTGTAGCATGACATAGTTACATAGTAGATGAAGTTGAAAGAAGACATATGTCCATCACATTCAACCTGTGCTAAATTTTAGACGACTCATACTTATCCTATATTTGTATTTACTGTATTTTGATCCAAAGGAAGGCAAAGAAAAAACCCCAGTGAAACATCATCCAATTATGTCTCATAAGGGAAAAAATAAATTCCTTTCAAACGCCAAATAATGGCAATCACATTTTTCCCTGGATCAAAATCCTTCCCATTTTTATTTATTTGATATAAGTATACTGTACCTGTATACCTTTCCTAGTAGGGTCCTCTTGCATTGGGAGGTGCTTCAGTAAAACTCATTGGATGCTGGCTAGTCACATATGGTTTTAGAAAATCGCTATCTACCTTTTACTTTAATTAAATGATAAAAGATATGAAGAGGAAGGAGAAGATAATCCAAGAATGCCTAGTTGTTCATGGGTGAAAAAGTAATCTTCTGATTGCCATGTTAATGTCATGGTGACATTTTCTTAGTTCTGTTTAAAGTTTGCAGATCAAAGTTGCAGATGATTTTTTTTTTTTTTTAAATCTACACGATTTAGGGAGCTTGGTAGGAATAATTAGTAAAAAAAAGAGATGGTTAAAAGTAATAAACGATCAATAGAGGGTTTTTGGAGAAGTTGAGAAGCTTGGTCAGATGGGAAAAGAGTCAGATTATGAATCTGAAGTGGTGAATGAGTCTTAGAAATGTCTTAACACCTTACCAAAATATGTAAGAAGCAATCATTGCTGCTTTATTGCTATCATACAGTAAGTGACCCTAATATGAAACACAGTGTGAATGAAGAATATGCTAGCTTATTTCCTTTATTCCCTCTAGTGCCAAGAAGAATAGCTTCGGTGGCATGTTTGGGATGCTGAAGGGTCTGGTTGGTGCCAAAAGTCTGAGTTTGGAAGACATGGAGCCCGTTCTAGAGAAGATGAAGGATCATTTGATTGGTGTGTACTTCTGTATCTTTGAATGCAATCCCCTGTTAAAACACACACAGCTAAACCATATTTGAAATACAGCTCTCCCTGTGTGTATGGCAGATCCTCCTTTTCATGCATACATTCAATTCCACAGTAGGTCATCTTTTATACAAGGCTGACATTTGTGCAAGTCTGAGATCCCTCTCAACACACCCACAGTTTATATTTGTCCAAATCTTCAAAGTCTCCAACAATGAGAGAAGGTTTCAGGTTCTTTCCTTTATACTGTACCTTGTTCTTCTTTCCTCAGTATCTATGCCATTTCGCTGTTCTTTGAATAAACAATTATTTATAGGTTGATCTTCCTTCTTAACAAGTTGATACTTATCAGTGTGTTCTTTTTCCCACACAGCTAAGAATGTGGCGGCTGAAATCGCCTTACAGCTCTGTGAATCAGTGGCGAAGAAAATGGAAGGGAAAGTGATGGGTACCTTTAGTAGTAAGTTTGGAGCATCTACTGTCTGAAAATATCTTTCAATCAGAGGCGTAGCTGGGGTGTATATATATATATATATATAATTATTTTTTTTATATATACAGTATGCAACCTTTGATCACCTTTATTGAAAACTAATTACCTAAGCTGCTGATCGATTAATTCTCCTGTGATCGATCAGCAATATCCTTCTTCCCAGGTTTCTCTAAATATCTGCCTTTCATTTTCATATCAATCCTTCAGTCAGTGTAACTCAGCAGCTACAATGTATTCTTATATTACTAAGGTAACATTATCTATTGTTACAGTTTTCTGCTCAAACTGCTGGGAATATTGGCAACAGATTATTACAAAGTGTTACAAAGATCTTGCACTACTGGGAAAGTGTTTAAAACCTTCAAAGGATTATCAGTATATCTAAACACATTAAAATGACATAAAGAGTATAATTTTTATTTTTTTAAATAAGAACTACAAAACTGGTTTAAAAAAAAAACAACAAAAAACCCCATGTATGCTATTGTTTGAAGTGCTCTTTTAAAAACCCCTCCACATTGATACCCCTTTCTCACATTTGAGTACACTCACTCCCTTTCTGAATCATACACTCCATATTCTTCCCCCACCCCATAACTTTCCCTCCACAAACTCCAGGGAACTGCTGCAACCCCGGTTTTGAAATACTGAAATAATTTAATAAAATTTTAATATTGCAACTGCTATAGGGGGCGCCTGTGAGATGCATTAATCTCCTATTCTTTAAACATTGTTTCTATTCCACTTACATTGTTGTTATTGCTGGCCATGAGTATTTAGATCCAAAATTTGCCACTAAAGTTGTTTATATTCTTACATTATAAAGTAATTAGTTTGATCTACAGCAGGGGTGCGCAATCTTTTCCCCCTGCGCCTCCTTGCCGGCCCTCTACCCCACCTCGCCCCCTCCTTACCTTGGCTCCGGTATTCTGACATTACGCTGCCCCGCTGCGTCATGAGTTGCCATGGCAAATTTGTCTCCAGAGGCCGTCTGAGCCAAGGTAAGTGAAGTTCACAGAGGCCTTCACCGCTCCTCCGGCATTTAATTTAAATGCCTTCGGGAAGCGCGTGGGGCCTCTGTAAACCCCACGCCCCCGCAGAGAATCTCGTGCCCCCAGTTTGTGCACCACTGATTTATAGTACAAGAATCTGCATTTTATAGATTTTAATGATTTAATAAAAATTAAGTTTTATCTTTAGTATTCACTAGAGTGCGTTCAAATTGAATGCTTGGATTTCTTAAATCCAGTTTGGTTGATGTGTCGATTTAGTAAACACATTCTCTTGGCTTTTGTCGAGGTCTCTGTAGTCTACTGTAATATTTTGTGATTTGAGAACCAGTCACAACTAAATCTTTTTATTGGGTGCTTGAGTTACACAAGGCTTATATTGTTATCTCTACAGTACTAAGTTTCCTAGCTCACATTTTGCAGTAAATCTAGTTCTTATCTCTCTACTGAGTGAATACTTAGTTCATGTGGGTCACGTGAAGGTGGGGGATCCTTCTTCGTACTTAAAATTATATTAAGACAAGTACATAGTTATAGTGAACATACAATAACGCTAAGACCTAAAAAATTACCTGTAAAGTGAGACACCTAATGTGCCTAAAAACATAATATTAAACCGTGCAATATTATGAATATGAAATCCCTTGTGGGAGATAACAATTCAGATAGGCTGCCAAAAGGAACTAAACATACAAGCACTCTCACTAGTACCTGTTACAAGATAACATGGATAAAAGGAAATGAAGTTCCCGGCGTCAATAGAAGAAGATAATACATGGTAATATAAATACCAATAATAGTCCAGCAACAATGTCCCAGTCTCAAAAAACAAAGTCCAAACGTAGAGATGGTCTTAGTGTTCCAATTCTGATGTATCA
The DNA here is from genome assembly GCF_040206685.1 of Ascaphus truei. Taxonomy (NCBI): domain Eukaryota; kingdom Metazoa; phylum Chordata; class Amphibia; order Anura; family Ascaphidae; genus Ascaphus; species Ascaphus truei. The sequence goes on from NC_134488.1 coordinate 2,874,187, forward strand.
ATTACAATGTAACTTGTCTTCAGTATGTAACTCCCCTATTTTGAAAAGGAGACAAAGCAACAGACCATTGCGCAGTAATCGTGGACATACTGTACACTAATTTTGCTTGTCAGTCAAAGAAGTGCCTACTTACAAGAAAAATGATGTTTGAGTACGAGGGATAGAATCTGTGCTTTAATCCACGTCTTCCTTCTCGGGTCTGTGGTTTTCACACAAGGCTTCTGCCGTCTCGGTGGATGGGCTCTGTACTTTGATCCACACTCCCCACTTCCAGCTGGCAACACCACACGGAACTCCAAGTGGTTCCTCTCCGCTTGTAGGCGCGCCCGCACGGCAAACAACCAACGATTCCCCCAGAGAATAAAAATATATAGAGTAGTGCAATCCTGCAATGCAATTTATTAAAAACACACACAGTAAGTGTTATTCTGTCTATTGTGTGTGTTTTTAATAAATTGCATTGCAGGATTGCACTACTCTATATATTTTTATTCTCTGGGGGAATCGTTGGTTGTTTGCCGTGCGGGCGCGCCTACAAGCGGAGAGGAACCACTTGGAGTTCCGTGTGGTGTTGCCAGCTGGAAGTGGGGAGTGTGGATCAAAGTACAGAGCCCATCCACCGAGACGGCAGAAGCCTTGTGTGAAACCCACAGACCCGAGAAGGAAGACGTGGATTAAAGCACAGATTCTATCCCTCGTACTCAAACATCATTTTTCTTGTAAGTAGGCACTTCTTTGACTGACAAGCAAAATTAGTGTACAGTATGTCCACGATTACTGCGCAATGGTCTGTTGCTTTCTTGTCTCCTTTTCAAATTATGGGAGTTACATACTGAAGACAAGTTACATTGTAATTGATACATCAGAATTGGAACACTAAGACCATCTCTACGTTTGGACTTTGTTTTTTAAGTACATAGTTATGTTTGGCAAAAATTGCTATTCAAATATGGTTTAACACTGGGGCACACAATTCTCGGCTAGCAGCGCATTTAGGCTAGCACTAGTTGACATCTTTCCCAATAATGTGGCTTTTAGCTGTGACATCAGCCGTGAAGCAAGCTTTGCAAGAATCCCTGGTGCAAATCCTGCAGCCCAAGCGTCGCGTGGATGTCTTGCGTGATGTGATGGAGGCACAGCGCCTGCGTCGACCATATATCGTCACCTTCTGCGGGGTCAATGGTGTGGGGAAGTCAACCAACCTGGCCAAAGTAAGTTTCATGGTGGCATCACATCAATAGTCATAGACTTGTTCTCATTGGTCAAGGTGCTATTTAAAAGTTGCAGCTCTGTATTTTTACCAAAATGCATCAAATGGCTGTTTTAGATGGGATACTTTTTGTTCTATGGTGAATATTATCACCATGCCTCCCTACTATTTCTGTACCCTTGTGCTTTCCAAACATTAAAAATGATACGGTACAAACCAAATGTATTCTTAAAGCACAGTCCAAAAAACATAAATCTTTGACAATCGACTTCTGGTGAAAGGTTTGTTGACATAAGGGAACATTTCTCTAAACTATTTTATCACTCTGCCCTGGCGACGTAAATATTATAATAATGCATTATTATTATATTCTTTGGCAACTATTTTGTTATTATATGGGTGGGTGCTTTAACTTGTGTGCTGATTTTTGCCATAGTCCTTCTGTGCGCCGTTTCTTGCCCACCCTCTGCACTCTCACACGTTTGTCCTGGGTGTGTTCTGGTTGCAGATATCCTACTGGCTTATAGAGAACGGTTTCAGTGTGCTGATTGCTGCTTGTGATACATTCCGTGCCGGGGCAGTAGAGCAGTTGCGCACTCACACACGACGCCTCAACTCCCTACACCCACCCGAGGAGCACAATGGACGTACCATGGTGCAGCTCTATGAGAAGGGCTATGGAAAGGATGCTGCCGGTATTGCGATGGAAGCCATATCATATGGTATGTCCCTGATAATAAGTGTGCCCAGTGCTACCCAGTGCTGATCACTCATACTACACGTCTATCTTTCTCTGCAGAATCCTCTGCCATTGCATTGCTGAACACAGTGTCAGTGCATTTATTTATTTATCTGCCGTATGCCATGCTCTTCCATCTATGACCTCCACACTCCACATACATAGCTACCACTGTATTCCTATCCTGTTCTGCAACATCCTTTGCTATAGATATACTGATCTTTTTTGCTCACTTACATCTGACAATGCACAGTCACCCTGGCTTGTGGGTTTCTATGCTTCTGCTATTCAAGTGCTGACCCTACACGCCATTGTCACTTTTCACTGATATCCTTTCCCCATTATGTGTCCTCTAACTGTGACATCAGCAGTGAAGCACCTTTGCATACAAATCTATTAATCTGCTGATTGCATATATCTGTTTCACTGCAGCTCGTAATCAGGTGTTTGATGTGGTGCTGGTGGACACAGCTGGCCGCATGCAGGATAATGCTCCCCTGATGACTGCACTGGCAAAGCTCATCGCCGTGAATGTGCCTGACTTAGTGCTGTTTGTTGGAGAAGCGTTGGTTGGCAACGAGGCTGTGGATCAGCTGGTTAGTCCTTGTGGAGGGGGGTGGGGGTGCACATGAACTTTATTTTAGTAAGCACAAACAGGGATACTTGGAGACAGCTCAAATAGGGAGATTCTTTACCTTTAGAGTAATTTTCTATAAACTGCATAACCCTTTATCAGAGAATGTTCACTGCCCAAACTAAAAGAGATTATATAAACAGTATGCTCTCATGATAAAAAGGCCCAGAAGCGACTTTAACTTTTCTGATCTCATAGGTTAAGTTTAATAAGGCTCTGGCTGATCACTCTGTGGCGGAGAAGGCACGTCTTATTGATGGAATCGTGCTCACCAAATTTGACACCATTGATGACAAGGTAAGAGGATCAAATACATTTGATTAAAGGTGAGTTGAAGAGAACTTTGGGAGAACGTAGAATATACAGAATCTATCCAGTATTGTTAAGAAAAGGTTAAACCCAAATCTAGCTGCTAGAGCCTCTAAGAATATAATTAATTAAGGGTACTGTAGATGTAGGGCTTAAACTAAAATATTAAATATCTTGAGGCAACAACATCCCAACATGAGCTACTTCTAATGTGTTTTGTTTCTGTTTGCCATAAAATGGATGTTATTGCGTGAGCATATATTAATTTTTACTATGTGCATTGCCTTCACTGGTTTATCACAAAATCTTTATTTATTTTTTATGTTGGGAGAGGGAGTGGCTCAGTGAGTAAAAGACACTGACTGGCACTGAGAGTTTGGTTCAATTCCTGGTGTCGGCTCCTTGTGACCTTGGGCAAGTCACTTTATCTCCCTGTGCCTCAGGCACCAAAAAACATAGATTGTAAGCTCCACGGGGCAGGGACCTGTTCCTGCAAAATGTCTCTGTAATGCGCTACGTATAACTAGCAGCGCTATACAAAAACATATTATTATTATTGTTTGACCTATAATGTAAAATTATAATGGAAGCGATAGTAGGGTAACAATAAACTTCATTATTTAGTTATGAATATAAATCTTACAGACAAAGCAATATTTAATTTTTGCTTGGTATTAAGCTGTTAATACTGTACTTAAGTAATAATCCCAGAAGAACTGGCCATAATGCCCTGGCTGGAAGAGTTGAAGGCTTTAACCCAGCCAGGGCATTATTGGCCAGTAATGCCTTGTTCTGAGGGGATTACTACTATTATAGGCTAAATGTAGACTTTTTTTCATAAATAAGAGACAGTTTTGTATAGTTATATAGATTTTTTTAATTAAAATAAAAGGGTAAATACATGAAACCACCTCTTTATACGCTTACTCTGCAGATATCTATATCCACACACTGCCGCCCCCTCTGTGTACACACACACACACAAAACAGCACCTCTACATACACACAGCAGCTCAACACACAACACAGCAGATCTACACACACACAAACTGCTGCTATACACACACACAACAGCACACCACACACAACACAGCACCTCTACACACACAGCAGCTCTACACACACAAGCACACCACACACACTGGAGCTCTACACACACAACACATCACCTCTACACTCACAACACAGCAGCTCTACACACACACACACACACACAACACAGCAGATCTACACACACACAACACAGCAGCTCTACACACACACACACACACATAGCAGCTCTACACACACACACACACACACACACACACACACACCACAGCAGCTCTACACACACACACAAAACACAGCAGCTCTACACACACACAACACAGCAGCTCTACACACACACACACAGCAGCTCTACACACACAGCAGCTCTACACACACAGATACAGCAGCTCTACACACACACACAAACACACACACACACAGGAGCTCTACATACACACACACACACAGCAGCTCTACACACACACACACAACACAGCCGCTCTACACACACACACACACAATACAGCCCCACTACACACACAACACAGCAGCTCTACACATACAAACTCTGCTGCTACACACACATGCTACACCCATAAACACTGCTGCTGACACACACACACAGCAGCTCTATACACACACACAGCCGCTCTACACACACACAAACTGCTGCTACACACACATACAACAGCACAACACACACCGCTATACCCATAAACACTGCTACTGACACACACACATAATCAAAAATGCAGCCACTTACTAAACTTTGCAAACTCTCTCCTCCCCCCCCTCATCCCCCCCACCACAATTCAACTGAATCTGCTCAGAAAATCTCAGTCAGCTCGGGAGGGGGTGGAGTCAACCCGTGGCTGATACTTCCTGACCAATCCCCTGCCCTGTCTCAGAGCTGTTACTTCATTCTGACCAATCCCCTGCCCTGTCTCAGCTGTTCTGAAAGCTGATTGGTTGGAAATAAACACATTGAAAATTACACATTGCAAGCTGCTAAAATTCCGGGCATTACTGATTGGATAATACCCGGAATTTTAACTAATCAGAGAGCAGTGTTTTCAATAATGACTGGAATTTTACTGCTTTAGCCTACTGTATTATGTTCCATAATTTATGTGAAAATGTTTGTATATGTACAGGACATTGTCCAGTAATCTCTCCAGACTGAGTTACCCTTTTCTGAAGTGTTGAATGCTTCTACTTCCTTACAGGTCGGTGCTGCCATCTCCATGACTTACACCACTGGCCAGCCCATTGTGTTTGTGGGGACAGGACAGACGTACTGCGACCTGCGTAGTCTGAACGTCAAGGCTGTGGTTGCTGCGCTGATGAAAGCCTAAGTAGCCCCACTGCTACCTGCCCATCCTAACAGTTAAACCACACACTGCTGGATAGGTGTATAATGAATCTGTCCAGTAGAGAAACGTTCTCATCTTGCTTTCCATACACCATAATATCTCATTAGTATCAATAGGCAGAACCAGAATTTTCTGCTAAGCTTGTAAAGAACAGGACAATAGGCTTTGCAGAGCAAGTATGTCCATATGCCTGAATTTATGTTTTAAATCTGTTAGCTCTCTTGCTGCTTCCTTTTGGGTTTATCAGGAATCCATGTGGTCTCTTCTTGATTTAATGTTTTGCTGCCTGTTGAACTTGCAATGTATTACAAGGCTGCCTTCTCAGGCAGCAACAAGGTTAAAACTCTAGATTTGTAGGCTTCCCAGGTCCCAGGGGACTTCAACACAATGTTAAAAGTAAGAGAGGAAAAAAAGTTAATGGCTACTTATGGCCACAGAAGTATTTTACAACCACCTCCCTATGTCAGCTACTTACTTAAAGAATCATTAATGTTATTTATTTTTTCAAAACCATAGAATGCTCTTAAATGCACTTTACAAGCCCACTGTAAAGTAATACAGGCTCCAAAAGTAGGAAACTGGTTAAAAAATCCTCAATACGTTATCGCTACAGTGCATTGCTTCCAGGCGCAAGGGAGTTACCTCCTTGGGTGCCAGAGGAACCAGCAATGTGTTGCTGGCTTGTCTATCAGTCAAAGAATTACTTTGACAATACATGTATTGTCTAGTTAACCATAATAATTATCTGACAGTAAAGGGATTACAATTCCTTTGTAGCCACCTCACTTTTTTATTGATTTAAATATTGTTCTCAGTCAGTGATTGATGCATGAGCAATGCCATAAATGGTCTTCGTGCATACATCACAACCTTTTTTGCCTTTGAGTCATTTTCACCTGCACCAGTGAGGCCACATATAAGAAGTTTTATACTCAACCAAAGATAATCAAGACCTGTCCCTGATTTCAGCATTAATTTCTATTACCATATCCCTCAGTGAATGAGAATAGGTAAGAAGGAGACCTAGAAGTGTTGCTAGTCAGCTTGTTGAAAAATTCCTGCAAAGTTTAAGAAAGCAACCAGTTCCTCAATCAGATTCACGAACTTTTCTTGTTTGATTCCTATGATATCTAAACTAGAAGACGGTGCTTACTTTAACTCACTCTTAATACTATATGAGTTGGGTTAGTACCCTCCGAACAAGTACTTTAGTAGTCTTATGGATCTGTTTAATGCTATCCCAACTGTCTGCAGTTTCATGTGGAAAGTATAGCATTTCAAAGGTAATACCATAAATCTATCCTGTGTACCATGTCAAGTGGCATCATGCTATGCTCATGAGCAATATTTGGATCACAATCCATTTAAGAAACAACATAATTTATATGAGAATAAATTTCTTAAATAATGCTAAAGAATTGGTGTCGTGTGTGAATCATTTAACTTTTTTGAAATGTAGTTTTTCCATTATTTAGTGCTTTGCTGAAATCTGTGTTTTGCACAAATGACTACTTGAGTAATTTGCATTTTTTTTGTTACTTAAGTTTTTATTAATCATTTTTCAAAATGTAGGGAGCGGGATACAAAAAGAAAAATGGGGGGGAGAAGGTACGTCGATACATACGGTCTGGTAAAAGCACAAGTGGGGGGGGGGATTAGGGGAAGAAGGAAGGACACAGCATTTGTACATATACAATCTAACGAATACTAGTTTTGATACGACATAGATCACAACGTTCAAAATAGTTTAATCTAAATATGGAGATATACCCGCATGTCGGAACCAAGGGGCCCAAGTCACTGAAAATTTTGAGGTGAAGCCATTTAGATAGGCAGAAAGTTTTTCCATATACATTACGTGCCAACTTATATTGTTTATTTGGTGCAGAGATGGAGGGGCAGATTGTTTCCAATTCTTGACAATAGTGCGTCTAGTGGCATTTAAAATTTGGGAAATTATTTTGGCTTCCTTTTTATTGTGGTTGTTCATTGGTTTCCCTAGTATTATATATAATGGATCATGGAGAACATTGATCCCCAGGATCCTATATATCAAGGCAAACTCTTCCCTCCATAGTGGTTGAACTTTAGCACATGACCAGAATATATGCAGTATACTCCCCATCTCACCGCAATTACGCCAGCACAACAGGGAGACACCTGTGAAATTAGCCTGTTAGGAGTCATGTACCATCTGAATATTAGTTTGTAGATATTCTCCTTGATCACAACACAGGATGAGTTTTTGGAGGCGACCTCCCATATATCTTTCCATATATCCGAATCTAAATTGGTATTTAAATGTTTCTCCCAGGAGATCATGTATTTATCAGGAGTTTGTCTGCATTTAATGAGAGTCAGGTTACGGTATAGCTTAGAGATAATACCCGTCGTAAGGGATTGGTGCAAACACCAGTCCTCGAACAAAGTAAGATTGTGAGATTGGTTTGATTTGTAGATAAATTGAATATAGTGTTTGTTCTGGAGAAATCTAAAAAATTCAGAGGAGGGAATATCATGACTAGATTGTAAAGAAGCAAAGGAGGGGACCTTCCAATGGATAAGAATATCGCCGACTCTCAAGAGTCCTATCCGAGTCCAAGGGTTGGTTTGTTGGTTACCCATATAAAAATGAAGGGAGAGGCCCGTAAACAGAGGTTGCATGGGGGAGGGGAGGCTAGTTAACTGGAACCTGGATTTAAGAGAATCCCAGAAATTACAGGAAAAATATATCACTGGATTCTTATAGAACCCAGCTGGTCTAGATTTTTTGTTAAACCAAAGGAGATTCTTAATTTCATGTGGAGAGCAAATCAAATGATCTAGCTCTACCCATCACTTATCCGTTTGGTTTGCATGCCAACTAATTAATTGCCCCAATTGAGCTGCTCTGTAGTACTTTTGTAGATTCGGGAGCACTAGACCTTCTGATTTAGATTTATAGAGGCTATCTTTGCGGACTCTGGGGCGTCTTATTTTGCCATACAAATTTCAATATTTTCTTTTTGTACATTATTTAGCTCTTTCTGGCAAATTTTAACTGGGAGATTTTGGAAAAGATAGAGGAGTCTAGGTAGAACATAAATTTTAATTGTTGATATCCTCCCAAACCAGGAAATTATATGCGGGTTCCAGGTGACCAGATATTTTGTTATTTGGTTGAAAAAGGGTCTCAAATTTGTAGTGTATAATGTAGCGTAATCTTTAGTTATTTGAATACCTAAATATTTAATATGGTTCAGATTCCATTTAAAATCGAAATTAAATTGGAGTAATTTTACCATTTCTTTAGGGAGATTAATATAAGGGCCAGGGATTTAGTATTGTTAATTTTGTATCCCGAGAAGGAAACAAATTCCGACAAAGTATGAAAAAGATTAGAGAGTGAGATGAGAGGGTTTGAAAGCGTCAATAATATATCATCAGCAAAAAGAGCTATCTTGAATTTCTCCTTTTCAACAAAAATACCAGAAATGTTGGAATTCATTCTTATTCGACAGGCTAATGCTTATATGGCCAAGGCAAACAACAAATGGGACAATGGGCAACCCTGTCTAGTTCCGTTTAATATTGGGAAAGGATCAGACAAAGAATTATTGGCTTTCACTATAGCTGTTGGGGCAGAGTATAACGTGTTTATAATATTTAGAATTATTTGTGTGAATCCCATCTGTGAAAGCGTGGCGATCATTAATTCTCAATCCAGTCTATCGAACGCTTTTTCCATGTCTAATGAAAGTAAGGGAGATTGACATACTGTTTGTTTCGGCACATGTATGAGATTCACCGTCCTCCTTGTGTTTTCATGGACTTGTCTGCCCAGGACAAATCCCACTTGATCTGGATGAACTAGTCTAGGGAGAATATTGTTCAGTCTGGTGGCCAAAATTTTTGCATATATTTTTTAATCTGTTTAATAGGGAAATGGGTCTGTAACTAGAGCACATCAGGGGATCTCTTCCCTCTTTCGGGATTACCACTATAGTTGCTCGTAACATATCTCTAGCTGGAGAAAAGCCAAGGAGCATATCATTAGATATCTTTGTTAAATATGGGAGGATTATTGTGGGAAAAAATTTGTAATAAAGATTAGAGAATCCATCTGGACCAGTGGGCTTCCCAGTTTTCAGGGATTTGATTGCCTCCAAAATTTCAAGAGGCTCTGTTTTTGTCGAAGTTTATTATATCCTTTGTTTTAAGTGTGGAGAGTTGGCATTCTACTAGAAATGCTTAAAAAAAATGTGCTCTTTTATTTTTAGCTGAGTCTCCCATCAGTCCAGGTAGATTGTAGAGGGATGTAGAATATTCTCTAAATGCTTTACTTATAATTTTAGGGCTATGGGATAGCAGACCGGTTTTGGTGTATATATTATGAATTTTGGTCTTGGCTTGTTTTTGTTTTAACTTACAGTACAGGCAGTCCTCGTTTTACAACGCTTCGTTTTACAACGAATGGCTTATCCAACGCTCTTACGACACTTTGCAACGTTGTTTATGTGTATGTGTATATATACACACATACACAAACAACGTTGCAAAGGGTCGTAAGAGCGTATATATTATATTATACTATATAATATTATACTATATAATATATGATTTATTATGTTATATTATATATATAATACAGTATATACACTATATAATTTGTGTGTGCTGCATACCTTATTGCCTGCATAAAATATTTGGTGTATTTTAGTGTTAAAAATGCTTTCAGGAACGGAACCTTTCATTTAAACAGTGTTCCTATGGGAAAACGTGTTTCGCTATCCAACGCCATTTTGAGTAACGCATTGTGTCGGATAACCGAGGACCGCCTGTACATGCAAGCATTCTATCTGACATTGCTTTTTTCGTAGTATTTCTGTTGGGTCCATCTTATAGCTTTCTCTGCGTTTGTCTCTGTCACGATGGACGCACTTATTAACAAATTTTATATTTTGTGGATCCCAATTGAGCAGAACAAGTTGAGCAAAATACACTGAGATTTATTCCCTTGATAAGCAAACACACGACAACTGCAGAATACACTTAATAATTACACTTACTGGTATAGGAACAGGGGATAATGTCCAAAAAGGTGCAAAGCACCAGAAGATTGTCTTTTAAAATGTAGTCCTTTTGCAAGGGCATAAATTGCCAGCCCAATCCTTCTGAGAATGTGCAAAGTCTTTTCTGGTCCGTTGGGGTTAATCAGATAACCCCCAGCAATCACAGTGTCCTAACGCAGAGTTTTGTCCTTGGTTCCGATGTAATAAGACTCTTTGTGTTCCAGGAATGTGCTGCTGCTCTTATCCGCTATTAGAAGCGTGTTGGAAATCCGCTCACATGGTATAATGAAAAACGAAAAGACCATGGGGATAGCCTGGGTGGCATGTATTTAGGGTTTGAAAGCCTATCTCCAACATACCCATCCAATCCCCCTCGTGGGAATTTTCTCATTCCCCAATCCCCTACTTGCCCATAGTTTGGAGAGTGGGCACTCTAGGGATTTCCTGTTCACACAGAGTCTGTGCGACAACGCCACCTTGGCTACTTAGCATAGGTGCACTCTCCTCTTTAACTGGCCCCTCAGGCTGGAACGGGTAACTCAGGATGTGAGCTAGCACAAATGGTCAACAGGATTTCCTATTTAGCATCCATCTGGCCAATTCACACCCATCTGACTGGGTCTTTGATATGCAACTTTCAGAGAGACTCACAGGCGTGGGCCCAGCATGTTACCTTTGAAGCTTGCATAGGCAAGTGACCCAGCTCATAGGTGTCAAAACATTTGGTTCTCGTGTGCATTTTAATGACAGGAGAAAAAAAACTTCATCCTGCTTGTCCCTGTTAAAACCTGTAGCAAAAATACACTTTATTGAAAATACATGTTCCCCTTATCTCACACTTATATTTTTCATATGTGTGTGCTTGGGGTGTACCCTACTGCAAGCACATACAATCCTGCAAAATGGGGACAATAAGGGACAGAGGGAAAGATAAGACATGTACAGTGCATGAGAAATTAACCCCTTCATCCCCAATACGAAATAGGGGTAACCAGCTGACCACACTGCCTTTATTAATGCGCTGATTACGCCCATATTTGCCACAGTCACCAACACAAGATTTAATTTGCCTCTTACTGAAATTGTCTATAATTTTTTCGGAGGGGATTTGTTTAATGGATAAATTCTAATTCTGTTAATTTTTGTGTTCGTATTTCAATTTGTTTTTTCCTTTTTTTTTTCCCCAAGAAGCCAGAGCAATCAGCTTGCCTCTAATCACTGACTTATGTACCTCCCAAAGGGTGAAAGAGGACACCTCTGGGGAGTTATTTATTTCAAAATATTGAGCGAGTGCCTCTTCCATTAGTTGAAGAGTTTGTGGGTTCGTCAATAAAGATTCGTTTAGAGACCACGATCTTGTTTTATTTTTTGTTGTGAGACCCTCCAGTTTAGTTATGTAGAGAGTGGTCTGACCAAGCAGAGGGGACAATTGTTGCTGAGGATATATTATCACTGATTTGTTGATCCACAAAATATAGTAAATTCGTGAATAACTATTATGGGGATGGGAGTAGAAAGAGAAATCCTTCACCTTAACATTCATTAATCTCCAAGGGTCTACAAGCATCAATTCCTTGGACTTGGAGACAAGTCCTCGAGTACAAGGAACTGAGCTTTGTGATGGTGGAGGGCTGGGGGATTTATCTGATTTTGGATCCATTATTGCATTTAAATCTCCAGCTAGGATTAGAAGGCCTTTTTTGAACTGTATTAAATTTGTTAACTCCTGGATAAAGGCTCTTGGTTTTCATTAGGAGCATAAATATTTACTATTGTTAAGTAAGTAGAATCCAACAAGCCTGTGATAATTAAAATCCTTCCAGCGAGATCAGTTTTGATTTTATCTACTATAAAATTCAAGTTTTTATGGAAGAGTGTAGCCACTCCATTTTTTTCCGTAGGAGATGATGAATGATAGATTAGGGGATAAAGAGAGGCTCAGTGAGTAAAGACACTGAGTTTGAAGCAGGGGAGCCTGGTTCAATTCCTGGTGTCGGCTCCTTGTGACCTTGGGCAAGTCACTTTATCTCCCTGTGCCTCAGGCACCAAAAACATAGATTGTAAGCTCCAAGGGGCAGGGACCTGTGCTGTAAAATATCTCTGTAAAGCGCTGTAGAGGGAGAAAGGGGGTGGCCCGAGATTAAAGGGGTTACACCCCATTTGGCCATCCCCTGACCTCACCAGGAAGACCAGGGATTAACTGGGCTGAGACCCAGAACTGTGATTCAACCCCTGTTACCTGTAAATGTGTATTCCCCTGTTTCCCCTGTTTTATTGTAACATCTGGTCTGCGGCACACACACTGGGATCCATCCGGGAGCACAAGGGTTAATAGTTGTATAGTGATTATAGCCCTTTGTGTAATTTTCCCGCCTTTTCAGGCACCATTTTGCAGGTTCCCATAGGCCGCCATTAGGGCTCAATGCTTTTTAATGGTGAATCTTGCTGTGGAGTCCGGTTCCTGAGAAGACCAGCAGATGGCGTCCGAGAGGGAGAGCGGCGGTTTCCCATTGAAAGTCTATGGGCTCATTGACTTCAATGGAGAAAGCCTCAAGAGAGCTTTCCAGGAACAAGTTGGCTGCCGTCCAAACCGCTTAACCGCAAAGCGGATACATTTTCAATAGGAGAGCTTTGATCACTTACAAGTCAAGTTCAACGACAAGTGGCGTGGGAATAAACAGTTCTAGGGCCCCTAGGAATAAAATTCTTTCTGTCCCTAGTTCCTAGACTTCCCCCCACTCGACCACAACCGGGTCCCCGTATCCTGGACCCCCGATAAGGGTCGAACCCATAAGAGTGGGCCGCGCCATAAGTTCCAATGGCGGCGGGCGAACCGGCTCAGGAAAACGGCTAAGTGTTCAAAGCTGAATTTTGGTATTCCATAGCTCTGGTTCCGGAGGGTCCAGAGAGTCAGGGTTTGGGGTATCTGTAGCCACTGCTCTGGCATCGCTGCAGAACCATCCTTGACCCTCTGAGACCAACCCGACGGAGTATGGACCCCCTTGAAAGTTCGGGATTTTCCCCATAGACTTCAATGGCGGCCAAACCCCATTGACCGGCTACGGCGGAAAACTCCCATTGACTTCAACGGCGGCATACCAGGGTAGAAGATGGCCCTAGAGACGACCCAATGTCTAGGACTTAAGTATTGTTCAAAGGGTTTTGTCACCCTCCCTGTTTATTTGAGGGTGGAGAAGGCTCAAACCAGAGCAGTTTTTAAGTGTCCCATTTAACACCTTTCAACAAAGGTTTTCCTGCCAGAGATCCAAATGGGTAGACTGTCTGGCATTCCATTTGCATATGTGGGGCTACAGAAATGAGACCCCAGAGTTCTACTGCGCCTGTGCCAGCTAGCAGGGGGGCATGTGTTAAAATGTGTTCCCACGTTAAAGAGTGGCTGGAGGTAATTGAAAACCAATCACAGGTACTTAATGTTAAGGATAGAGGGACAAAAGGTTTATAAACTGTTGTCCACCCTATATCCTTTGTCTTCGTTTACTGATATGGTTACCTGATATCGCCTGAGTGATTAACCTGATTGCTGAGAGAAATGCTACATCATACTTCTCATTCCCCAACCCCTAAGTAAGTGTACTTCTTGTTTGTTACTGTATTATTCGTGTGTTCACCTATCCAAAGGAATAAATATACTTTATTATATCTAAGACTCGTTTCAGTTCAGACCCAGTGATAAATATATATCATCTGTTATATATATTTATGTGACCTTATACAGCCTGCCATAATCTCACCGTGACAAGCGCTACGTAAAACTAGCAACGCTATACATGAACATGCTATTATTATTATAATCATTACAGCAGGGCCCCGCTTCTCGGCACCCCGCTTTTCGCGATACGGCGGTACCGAGAACGGGGCGCAGAACGGGCAGGGACGAGGTCACGCATGTGCAGAACGGGCCGGTCCGAGTTTGCGCATGCGCAGAATGAGGGGTTTTCCAAGGTTGCGCATGCGTAGAAGGGCGAATTGCTGGTCTGCGCATGCGCACACACCGAAAATCGCCGGATTTGCTTTCTGGTGATTTTCGCTTTGCGGTGGGCCCTTAGAACGGAACCTGCCGCATGCCCGGGCCCTCCTGTACTGAATAATAGTGACTGGTCTCCTTTTTTTCAAATGGGTTTCTTGTAACATAATTATCTCACTGTAGTCTTTTGACCTCTGAATGAGCTATTCACACTTTCTAGTGTTTAAGCCCATGGTATAATGAGAGAGTACATTAATTGGCATGGTAATATATAGTGTGAGTGAACAGTGATAGCATCTACAGTTGTGTGAAAAAGAAAGTAAACCCTCTTTGAATTCTATGGTTTTACATATCAGGACATAATAACAATCATCTTTTCCTTTTGCAGGTCTAAAAATTAGTTAAATACAACCTCAGATGAACAACAACACATGACATATTACACTGTGTCATGATTTATTTAACAAAAATAAAGCCAAAATGGAGAAGCTATGTGTGAAAAACTAAGTACACCCTACTGCTTCCATAGGAATTAAGATGCTAAGTAGCAGACAGGTGCTGCTAATCAAATGCCCTTGATTAATTGATCATCAGCAAGTGTGACCACCTCTCTAAAAGCCGACGTTATAGCAGTTTGCTGGTCTGGAGCATTCAGGTGTGTGTTAACACAATGCCAAGGAGGAAAGACATCAGCAATGACCTTAGAGAAGCAATTGTTGCTGCCCATCAATCTGGGAAGGGTTATAAGGCAATTTCCAAACAATTTAAAGTCCATCATTCTAAAGTGAGCAAGATTATTCAAAAGTGGAAAACATTCAAGACCATTGCCAATCTTCCCAGGAGAGGACGTCCCAGCAAATTCACCCCAAGGTCAGACCGTGCAATGCTCAGAGAAATTGCAAAAAACCCAAGAATTACATCTCAGATCCTACAGGCCTCAGTTAGCATGTTAAATGTTAAAGTTCATGACAGTACAATTAGAAAAAGACTGAACAAGTATGGTTTGTTTGGAAGGGTTGCCAGGAGAAAGCCTCCTCTCTAAAAAGAACATGGCAGCACGGCTTAGGTTTGCAAAGTTGCATCTGAACAAACCACAAGACTTCTGGAACAATGTCCTTTGGACAGACAAGACCAAAGTGGAGATGTTTGGCCATAATGCACAGCAGAATATGAGAATCAGGGAGCGCAGGTCACCGATGGGCACAAATGGGATAAAACAGAAAGAGAATAATAGTGCAACTCTGTAAACACTTGAAATGGGATAACACAATACAGTGTGAAGGTGTGTTATGACACACTGGAATCACAGCCACTGCAGTAACAGATGTACAACAAGGGCATGTGACAGGGGCAACGGAAATAGATAAATGCCCACTGCAAAAAACAGGAACAAAAAAAACCCAATGGATGAACCAGGCAGCAGTAATGAACACACAATCGTAAGGGTGGAATCAAAAAGATATATTCATCACAGACGGCAATAGTGTAAGCAGGGGAGACTTACAAAACAGCACAAACACCTCATACCAACTGTCAAGCACGGTGGTGGAGGGGTGATGATTTGGGCTTGTTTTGCAGCCACAGGACCTGGGAACCTTGCAGTCATTGAGTCGACCAAGCACACCAGCAAATCTACAACAGAATGGCTGAAAAAGAAAAGAATCAAGGAGTTGCAATGGCCCAGTCAAAGTCCAGATCTCAACCCGATTGAAATGCGATGGTGACACCTTAAGAGAGCTGTACATAAACAAATGCCCACAAACCTCAATTAACTGAAGCAACGTTGTAAAGAAGAGTGGGCCAAATTCCTCCACAACGATGTGAGAGACTGATAAAAGTCATACAGAAAACGATTACTTAAAGTTATTGCTGCTAAAGGTGGTTCTACAAGCTATTGAATCTTAAGGTGTACTTAGTTTTTCACACATGGCTTCTCCATTTTGGCTTTATTTTTGTTAAATCATGACTGTGTAATATGTCATGTGTTGTTTTTCATCTCGGGTTGTATTTACCTAATTTTAAGACCTGCTAAGTAACAGATGAATGTTATTATGTCCTGATTTGTAAAACCATAGAATTCAACGAGTGTGTACTTTCTTTTGCACTCAACTGTACTGCACCGACACACTTTATTCGCGCAAATACCCAGTATGTACCTGGCAGATACCTGGAATGCGCCGCTCCTCACCTCTGACAAGCCCCATTGCGTTTGCCTTCCCAGCCTGGGTTCATGCCTGGCTGACGGGCGACTGATCTGTTAAATGATAATGATTAGGATTTAATAGGCTGCAATGCTTCGCGTGTCTACCAGATGGCATAAATTCATGAATTGTAATGCAGTATATATATATATATATATATATATATATACTGTGCAGTATTGCAGCCAGTGGGAATAAAATGCTTCAATCCCTGCCTGGAAAATAACCCAATGCACTCGGGCAGAAAACAGTCACAAACCTCAATACACCCGGGTATACCCGAATTCGTGGGACTAGCCGAGCTCGAATAAAGTGGGTCGCCAGTGTACATAGAAAAATCAGTTTATCAAACTTCATAAACATTTTGGTGCAAGAACATATGTACCAAAAAATGCACAGGTTAAAGCACAATGATGACATGCTTATGGGACTGGACAAGGTAGGGAGGGATACAGAGAGGACCCCGGTTTCCAAACTGTGTTTAGGGGGACCAACCATAGTGGATCCTGTTATGCAAAACCGTCACATTCACAGGAAAAGTAAGCATATGGGGCAGGCAAAGGCCCAATGGCAGAGCGCCGCAGTACTCCCGAGTTTAGGAGCAAAACCTTTAGAAAGAAAAAACAAGAAAAATACACTATAGAATACGGGTGCATTGTATGAGTAATCATACACCTCACAATAAGGGGGAGGTGGGGGGAAAACAAACACTGTAACTATTTACATCACCTTTTCTTTTTCTCACTTTTTGAAACATTAAAAACTTCAGGCTGATAGTCCATCTCCAGATATCTCAAAACATATTTTTACCTATGGGAAAAAAAGCAGAATAAAAAAAATATACATAGAACATAACCTTTAATACCTCATATATAATATAAAGTCTGCAACTAGATTTTGAAAAACATTTCTGGAGTGGACAACCTATTATCAACCTGCAACTTATGTCCAGAAGACATCTCATCTTGAGAAATTGTTTTAGGTTGATTTGTAAGGTGCAATCAGCCCTAGTTTTCCAGGTAGGTTTAATTTTCGCTCGCCTTGGAATTGAAGACTTCACCCATGCCGGGCTCTGTGGTTTAGGTGTAAGACAATCATGCTGGGAGGCCTCCATGTATTCTGGTTCAAGTAAACCTAGTGATCTGAATTTTTATTCACCCTCTTCTAGTGAAAGAAGAACATGCATTGTTTCCTGATAGGTGAACAGCAGCTTGCACGGGAGATAGTGAATTCTATTGTTTTGCAGTATTTTGGTGATCTGTGAATACATTTTCCTCTTATTCAGAGTGATTTGAGCCAAATTAGGGAAGATAAGACGTTGGACGTTATCTTGTTCAATCTTTGGATGGATCTAGCAGCTCTCAGTATTTCCTCCTTGATATGAAAATAATGTATGCATGTGATCACATCTCGCATCTTTGCCAGGTCAAGATTTTTAGGTCTCTGCATCTGGAATTTGTCTCTCAATGTTTCTGGTACAGATGCAGCCGTTATTCGAATATTTCACGGTTTGTATACCTAGGCATACCCTGGTCATAAACACATAAGACATAGGTAATGTAGGGAAAGGTATGGGATGCAATATAATAAACAGCTACTTACACGGCCATGTGTGAGTAAGAATTACAACACTGTTATCTTTAGACAGCTAGGCACCTAGTGTCTCCTCTGTGGCATGTGTATGAAATACCCTCTGTATCTTGAAGGTGAGCCTGCACCTCTCCCGTGACCCGGTTGGGATGACCATCATAGGCAATGTATAAGAAAAAGGTGCTTTATTGTAACAAACAACATAAATGTAGTGGCGCATATAAAAAAGGCAGCTGCAGCTCTCTTGTAGCCCTTTCTGGTCGTCGGCTGCAGGATGCTCCCACTTCCGTGTCTGTCGGTGGGCCTGCTTGTCTGAGACTTTTCTGGGCTACGGTGGCTGTTTAGGATCCTGGGGATGCACGTCAGACAGGAACAACGCGTTTTGAACATGAGTTCTTAGTCAGGTTCCTGTCATGACGTGTCAGAGTGTCTCTATTTATCTCCTGTGAGAACCATTCACAGCTGTTCATCATTATTTCCTTTCAGCAATGATTCTGAATGCCGGAGATTTTTGACCTATTCTCTGCGCATGCAGGCTACCATACCCTGCCTCTCTATCTCCTGCATCCCCAACGCAGGATCAGGCAGCGCGAACTCATGTCATCATGTTTCTTATACAAATTTAGGCTTAATCTTTCCAATTCACCTCTTCTTTAGTCTGCATTTGTTGGCTTATTCCTCATATATTTATCTGATTATTAAACAGCAATTATTAAATGTTAAAATATCAGTGTCCATAACTTTATCATTTTCAAGACACTGATACAGTATTATTATAGTACTCATACAAACACTTTGAATGTTGACATCGTAATTCAATTAGAATGTTTAGGCAGCTCTCACTCACTAGAGTGAATGACTGTATCAGTTCACATCTCCATAAATGAGTCAATACCCCCACCTAGAGGTTGGTACTTAAAAATTATCTGGTGTAAAATTAAGTTAGATCCAACAAAGTATCATCTAAAATGACATAATAATCAGGACTGATTTCAAGTGACCAGCACAGTAATACCAATACATAATAATACAAAATAAAAATCTATATGAAAATGCTAATGCTAAAAGACTCTTCTAAAAATGAATGCAATTATTAAATGGTAAAATATCAGTGTCCATAACTTTATCATTTTCAAGACACTGATACAGTATTATCATAGTACTCATACACACACTTTGAATGGGACATCGTAATTCAATTAGAATGTTTAGGCAGCTCTCACTCACTAGAGTGAATGACTGCATCAGTTCACATCTCCATAAATGAGTCAATACCCCCACCTAGTGGTTGCTACTTAAAAACTAGCTGGTGTAATATTACCCTATGTCCTCGATTGTAAGACGCCATCAATTCTAAGACGCACCCTTGATTTAATTAAAAAAAATTGGGGGGGGGGAAATCACTGTATTAAATGTGCAGAATTTTTTTGTTTATTTTTTTAACTAGCAGGGTCACATGACACTTCAATAACTAATGTGGAGATAGAGGCAGACAGAATGGGGAGCGACAGGCAGAATGGGGGGAGAGAGAATGGAGGGAAGGGGGGGAGAGAATGGGGGGGAGGAAAGAGACTGGGGGTGGGGGAGGAAAGAGACTGGGGGGGGAGGAGAACACACAGACCAGAGAGAGAGAGACAGATATGGCAGGGGCAGTGGCAGTGTGGGGGGGATTTTGATTCAACTTCTGATAGAACGCTCTTATCTGGAGGTATTTACAAAAGTCAATTTGGGGTGTAAATTTATCAGCTCTAATTTGTTCAAATGTTTGGATGCCCCTTCGACCCACCAAATCTTTGAGTCTGCTAACTCCTTTCTGTTTCCAATTAGAAAAGTCAGCGATATTTAAACCTGGAGCAAACAACGGGTTGCCCCAAAGTGGGGTCATCATCGAATTCTTGGATGTCAGTGAGCACCTAAATTTTGTTGCATCCCAGATGGAGAAGGAGTTCGCCACTAAGGAGAGCGGCAACATGGCATTCTTTCTTGACATTTTGGGTAGCCAAATTAGGTTGCTTAATTCCAATGGGGAACAAGCTTCTTTTTCCAATGCTACCCATCTTTTCGAATTTGGGTCTGAGTGCCATTGGACGATTTGGCATAATTGAGCCGCCTTGTAGTAAGATAACAAGCAAGGTACCGCTAGACCCCCATTACCCAATTGTCTCATCAGAATCTGCTTCTTAATTCTACCCTTCCTACCACTTCAAATACATTTGGAGATTGCAGACTGAAGCGAGAGGAAGGCCTTCCGTCTGAGTGGCACTGGTAGAGTTTGGAATAGGTATAAAAGGCGAGGTAACAGATTCATCTTGATACTATATATATATACCTATCCATGAGATCCGTTTGTCGGACCACTTGCCAATGTCCTCTCGTAAAGTTTGGATTACTTTTGAATTATTTGTGCCATATACATTTTTGTAGTCCTTGGTGATATGAACACCCAGGTACTTGATATATATTTTTTGCAAATTGAATTTGATCTCGATCAACTTTTCTACCTGCTGGGAAGGCTGATGTTTAATGCTTCCGACTTTGCCTGGTTTATTTTGAAACCTGAAATCCTATTGAACCTTCCCAATAAGTCGAATAGGTTAGATAAGGAAGTGAGGGGTTTTGAAACTGTCAGGAAAACGTCATCCGCATACAGTGCAACTTTATGCATCTGATTCCCCAACATAATGCCCTTGATGTCTTTGCTATTACGGATCTGGGCTGCTAGAGGCTCCATACACAATGCAAAGAGGAGGGGGGAAAGCGGGCAGCCCTGTCTTGTACCGCTTTTAATTTTGATTTGATCCGAAGGGAATCCCTGGTGGGTAACCCTTGCCGATGGCCCCTAATATAATGCAAAAATAGCTTTTATCAGTTTCCTGTCAAACCCAAACACTCCAAGCGTGGCTTCTAAATAGGGCCAGTCTATCCTGTCAAATACCTTTTCGGCATCCAGGCTTAGCACAATAACCGGAAGTGATCTTGAATTGGCTATCTCTATATCAATAATTCATCGGGTGTTGTCTGCGCCTTGCCGATCCTTAATGAAACCAACTTGATCTGGGTGTATTAGCCTGGGCAGGATGACACTCAATCTGTTAGCCAGCAATTTTGCATATATCTTCACATCAGTGTTTATAAGGGAAATTGGACTGTAGCTTTTGCAGTCCAATGGATCTTTTCCCTGTTTATGGATTAAGGATAAAGACACTTGGAGCATGTGTTCCGCGAACGGGGTCCCCGCCAGAACCGCATTGAACATACGGAGGAGATGGGGAGCCTGCTGATTAGTACATTTTTTTTTTAATATAAATTCGAGAAACCATCATGCCCCGGGGCTTTAGAGGGTTTTAGATTCTTAATGACATCAGATATCTCCTCTAAGGAGAAGTCCTTCCCCAACACTTCCCCATCTAGGTCGCCCAGCCTGGGAAGGCCCGCGCTATGAAGAAAGTCCTTCATAGCTTTCTTAGTAGGATTGTAATGTGCCACTTAGTTCCCGTCATAAAGATTTTCATAGAACTTTTTAATTTCCCCCACTATTGTTTTCGGGTTGGCAGAGGTCCCCCCCGATTGCAGCCTAATAGCCTGAATATTGAAATTTTGGATTCACTCTTTTAATAACCTAGCTAGCATGGTATCTGGCTTGTTTGCCTTTTCATAAAATTTCCTCTTTGACCAGCTCAATGATTTCTCCACCTGGGAGGTTAGGAGGAGGTTCAGTTCTATTTGGGTGTCTTTCATTTTTCTAAGGGATCTTGATCCAGGCTCTGTTTATGCTGAGAGGAGAGAACTCCCAACCTGGACTGTAGTTCAAGGACTTTTTTATTTTGCTCCCTTTTTCTCCTTGCCGCAATATTAATTAAAAGCCCTCTTAATGTTGCTTTGTGTGCCTCCCAGAGGGTCAGGGGTGACTCAACGCTTACCAAATTCTCTCAAAAGAACTGATCTATCTCTCCATTCACCGTATTCCATATTTCTGGGATTTTAATGAGGGACTCATTGAGCTTCCAGTTTGCTTCCGGTTTATCTAGGCTAATTTGGGTGCACCGTAGCTCTATAGGTGCATGACCAGACCACGAAATATCGTGGATCCCAGCCTGGGAGATCCGTGGGACAAGTCTAATAGAAACGAAGAAGTGATCGATTCTGCTGTATGTGTTGTGAGGGTTAGAATAGAATGTATACTACCTATCTGAAGGGTGAAGTTCCCGCCATATGTCCACCAGCTGGTTCTCCTTTAAGCACTTAGCTAGGGTGGATGGCTTTTCTGACCTCTTTGCCTTCAAGGAGCCTGATCTATCTATTCAGGCGCCTAATACCGTATTAAAATCGCCCCCTAGAATTATAGCCCCCCTGGCCAACCTTCCTATCGTCCGAAAGATTTTGCTGAAAAAGAGGGGATCTTGCTCACACGGAGCATATTGGGGGTAAAAAGGGGGAAGGGGAAGACAAAACACTGAGGGGAAACTTAACTGAGGAGCCAACCGATGTCCAGGACTCCCCTGACTCCCTTGCCTTTGATAAATGGCCAAAGACCGGTGCACTAACAGTGGGCAATCAGTCATCCGGGACAGGCCGGAGTTTAGCCTCCCAAAGGACTTTGTTGGGTGGTCGAGCGTATGCCTGAACACTCATAATGGGGCGCCGGCGAACGACTGCGGCTAAGACTCCGCTGGCACTTCTGCAAATGTTCACATCCCTCGTCGAATTCATGAAACATGAACGTGAACATACTTAACTTCATATACTTAACTTAACATAACCTCATATTTCATAATATCATAACATCATCCTAACCTCCTACATCCTAACATCAATACATCATATCCTCATTACATCATAACATCGTAGCATCATCATAACATCGTACTTCATAACCTCCTACATCATCATAACCTCGTACATCATCATAACACCATAACATCATACATCGAACAACAAACCGGCCTTCCTGCCTCTCACCTGTCTCCCCTACAATCTATCTTAAACGCTGCTGCCAGAATCACTCTACTCTTTCCTAAATCTGTCTCTGCATCTCCCCTCCTGAAATCCCTCTCCTGGCTTCCGATTAAATCCCGTATCTCACAATCAATTCTCTTGCTCACTTTTAAAGCTTTACATTCTTCTGCCCCTCCTTACATCTCAGCCCTAATTTCTCGCTATGCACCATCCCGACTCTTGCGTTCTATTCAAGGATGTCTTCTTTCTACCCCCTTTGTATCTAAATCTCTCTCCCGCCTTAAACCTTTCTCACTTTCTGCCCCACACCTCTGGAATGCCCTTCCCCTTAATACCCGACTAGCCCCCTCGCTATCCAACTTTAAGACTCACCTTAAGACACATCTGCTTAAAGAAGCATATGAATAGCACTGTGGATAATCATGGACACATGAAACATAAGTGAAAAAGTTCAGTCCGCGCTCTGACTCTTTAAACCTGGAATGTTGATTCCTCTCTGTTCTTTTGCTGCTCTTGTGTTCTGAGGTGTCTTCCCCCACCTCCAAAAGTGAACTCCACCGGAAGACTCCGATGGGGATACCAAATGTCAACAGGAAAGATAAACACAAAAGCGCACCAAGATGAGAGATATAAAATGTATTACCAATAAATAATAATAGTAATCACTTACATGGATAAAATCTTTAATAATCCCCGATCGTAACGATAACTGCAGTGGTGGGGCGTCACATAAGGTATGCAGGGGCAATCAAAGTCCTTAGAGATCAGTCCCGCGCGCTGGGGCTGTCTCTGTTGTGCTTCCTATCATCCACGTGTATGAGCGTGGTGAGAAGCGTAGCGCGCATGCGCAGGAATCGAAGCCCTCTGAAGGTGTCCTTAGAATGCCTGTCCGTTTTGGTCACGTTTGAAAAACGATCGGAAACAATCAGAAACGATACACTTGAGTGTGTACTAGCAGTAGCTTACATTACAGCCAGCCACAATAGTCGCGACGCGTTTCGTCTACCAAAGTAAACTTCTTCAGGTGATATCTGGGGCACCTGTTTAGGGGTCCTTTATAGGTCTTAGGTGGATCGTCATTGGTTAAATCTCAATGACTGCGCAGCCAATCAGGCTTGTTTGTCAAGGGGGCGGTCTAAATTGAAAATCCTCCCCTTTTGTGTATGTTCTCAGTGATGAAATGCACTAGAGAGACATAATACACTAGCAAATTGATATATATATTCAATATCTGTTTGTGTCATCCTTTAAGGCTCATTTGTTTACCCCTTTACATACATATTGAATATATATATATGCAGAGGGCTTCGATTCCTGTCATTGCGCTATACGCTTCTCACCACGCTCATACACGTGGATGATAGGAAGCACAACAGAGACAGCCCCAGCGCGCGGGACAGATCTCCCAGGACTGTGATTGCCCCTGCATACCTTATGTGACGCCCCACCACTGCAGTCATCGTTACGATCGGGGATTATTAAAGATTTTATTCATGTAAGTGATTACTATTATTATTTATTGGTAATACATTTTATATCTCTCATCTTGGTGCGCTTTTGTGTTTATCTTTCCTGTACACATGACACATAAAGCTTGGCCCCCTGCAGACGCACTTACTAGAATTCCCTCCTACTGTCTCTGTACATTCTCCCTACCTACCAATTAGATTGTAAGCTCCTCGGAGCAGGGACTCCTCTTCCTTAATGTTACTTTTACAGTATGTCTGAAGCACTTATTCCCATGATCTGTTATTTATATTATTTGTTATTTATATGATATGTATTACTACTGTGAAGCGCTATGTACATTTATGGCGCTATATAAATAAAGACATACAATACAATACAATACAAACCAAACACATCATCCGGTAAATTAAAACAGGACCAGCAAGCAACAAAAAGGTACCTATTCCGTTAAATATAACACCGTTTCTAGTTTGATTCTTTCTAGCCCTCACCGTGCCTATCATAACCTAACATCTTACTCTTCACTGGTCTCCTGTACCCTGTTATCCCCCTAGACTTATCCTGCTTACTCTGTATATTCAACTTTAACTACTTCTTAACCTATCCCTATATCCTTAATCCTATATTTTATTCCCTATATGCTATTCATCCTATTCATTTTATTCATCTCTATCTAAGTCTATCTAATTCTATACCTATATCTATATCTAACTCTATATCCTAACTCTATATCCTATCTAACTCCAGCCATTCCACTTTAACCTGGCCTCTGCCGCCCGTGGGCCTTACCTCCCCCCCACTCCCGGAGTTCCAGGGGACTCTCTTTGCCTCTTGCCTCGGTTTTCCTGTCGCCTCGACTCTCTGTCATACACCCGCGCATGTTGCCGTTGGATCTAGCTGTTCTGCCCCCCTCTCTCTATTGGCCCACCTCTGCGCAAGCGCAGACCGCCGCTTGATCAATCAGTCTCTGCCGCAGTCCAAGATGGCCGCCAGAGCAGGGAGCTCCGCCGCTGCAGGAGGATGCCAGTCAGCAGCAGGAAAATGGTGCCACCTTGAGGTCCGAAGCATACTAGCCGCACGGCAAAGATCCTAGCTGGGTCCCTTTAAGGCTCCAAACGTTCTCCTCGTGGGCTTGTGGGGGATTTGTCTTGCGATATACCTTGGGACGAGCCTCTCACTTCCCTCCAGGCTGGCTCCACGACAGGACGTTCTCCAGGATCCCGGTAAGTGTCAGCCTTGTCTCCTAGGTCCAGCTTCCTCAGGATGGCAGCTCCTTCGTCTGGATGTCTTAGGGTCACGCCCCCCCCCCATTTTTAAGTACAAGTAGTCCAAATGGGAAAATCCACCTGTATTTGACGCCATTATCCCTTAAAATCCTGGTGAGTGGGGCCAACCCCCTCCGCTTCGCCAACATAGTGGGGGAAATGTCTTGAAAGATCTGGAGCTCATTCTATATGCGGGGAGGCTCTGGATATCTGGCAGACTTTGTCCTTGGTGTTAAAGTGGTGGAACCTTGCTATAATATCTCGAGGGGGGTCTCCTTTTTGAGGTTTCGATCGGAGTGCCCTGTGGCACCTATCTAGCAGTAGGTCCCGCTCAGTCATATCTGGCATGAGGCTTGTCATCCATTTTGTCATGAAGACCTTTGCGTCTGCCACTGACCCCGGTACACCCCGCACTCATATTATTTCGTCGATCGTGGTTCTCGGAGTCTTCCTGCTTATCCAGCAACTCCGAGACCGCGTTTGACAGGTGGGCGACTTGCCGTTCCGTAGATTGCTGTGCCTTAGCCGAGGTGTCCATCCTCTTCTCGAGCGAGTCAGTGCGCTCTCCGATGCTGGTAATATCTTTCCTAAGGTCTGCCAGCTCTTTGTGGAAAAACGCTTTTATTTCCCTACAAAAGTCCCCAGTATCATTGCGGGTCATCACCCGGCTTCCCCTGGGATTTTCTGGTGTCTCCCCAGCTACGTCTGATTCTTCTTCGGATTCCCCACCGCCATGTTGTGCTGGCAACTTGGGGATCTCCTCTTGCGCCAAATCTCCCTTTCGAAAATATCTGACCAGAGGGGACGCCGCTTTCTTTGATTTTGGCATATTAGACATCTCTGCTGTGTCCGAGTACTTTGCTCCGTCATGGGAGTACTATCAGGTTGTGTGAAGTGCTTTTTTTGGCTGATGAAGTGCCGGCTAGAGCGGAGCCTCTACTTTAAGATCCCATTCAGCCAGCCGCTGCGCATGCGCCTCTTACGAGATAGTTTTTAAGTACCAACCACTAGGTGGGGGTATTGACTCATTTATGGAGATGTGAACTGGTAGAGTCATTCATTCTAGTGAGAGCTGCCTAAACATTCAAATTGAATTACGATGTCCTATTCAAAGTGTGTGTATGAATATTATGATAATACTGTACCAGTATCTTAAAAATGACAAAGTTATGGACACTGATATTTTAACATTTAATAATTGCATTCATTTTTAGAAGTCTTTTAGCATTAGCATTTTCATATAGATTTTTATTTTGTATTATTATGTATTGGTATTACTGTGCTGGTCACTTGAAATCAGTCCTGATTATTATGTCATTTTAGATGATACTTTGTTGGATCTAACTTAATTTTACACCAGATAATTTTTAAGTACCAACCACTAGGTGGGGGTATTGACTCATTTATGGAGATGTGAACTGATACAGTCATTCACTCTAGTGAGTGAGAGCTGCCTAAACATCCTAATTTTCAGGATCATGGGTAACTCTGGTTGCTTCCACAATGCTGCGATTTCACACCTCAGGGCTGTTGCAAAATGTGCAATTAATTTGTGCGCCGGTCTGCTTAGCCCCCGGGTGCGTTTGCCAAGCAGGAACAACCAGGGGTCCAAGGGGACCGTGAGTCCGAGAATTCTCTGTAGCCAATTTCTGACATCTTCCCATATTGGGGCCACTTTGGTGCAACTCCACAGCATATGCAACTAGTCTGCCTGTTCTCCGCATTGTTTTGGACACAATGGGGAGTAACCTTTGACAAACTTTGCCAATCTCGTCGGGGTGAGGTACCACCAGGGTTGCCACCTTCGACTGACGGTCAACCTGGAGATTTTTTTTTTAAATGACACTGTGTTGCCATGACAACGGGATGCTATGCAACGTCGCGCGGCGGCAAGTTGCCATGACAATGTGGCACCGCATGACGTCGTGACATCATGTGGCGTCTCATTGTCATGGCAACGAGCATCACGTGATGCTGTTATGTCATGTGACGTTCCCGTTGGCATGGCAACGCAGTGCCATTTGACGCCGCGCAGCCATACTGACAGTAGTTACAGGGGGAGATGGCGGGAGACTGCTATTGATGCGTTAATGGTATATGGAATTATACCTTACATCATTTCTATTATTTATAGCTAACACTGATGACAATTGTTGCAGACAGAGTCGTCGCTGATCAATATTAATTTATTACAATGGTTTATCTCAGTTTACTTTACTTGAGTTAATTTAACAAAGACAAGGTTACCTCATTGCTATCAAAAGGGAGCAACTGAAGCAGCTTTACTATAAAGAGAGAGAGAGGGGGAGAAGAGAGGGGGGGGAGAAGAGAGAGAGGGGGGAGAAGAGAGAGAGAGGGGAGAAGAGAGGAGGGGAGAAGAGAGAGGGGGGGAGAAGAGAGAGAGAGGGGGAGAAAAGAGAGAGAGGGAGGGGGGGGAGAGGAGTGAGAGAGAGGGGGGGGGGAGAAGAGAGAGAGATAGAGGGGGGAGAAGAGAGAGAGAGGGAGGGGGGAGAAGAGAGACAGAGAGGGGGGGGAGAAGAGAGAGAGAGGGGGGGGAAGAGAGAGAGAGAGAGGGGGGGAGAAGAGAGAGAGAGAGGGGGGAGAAGAGAGAGAGAGAGAGAGGGGGGAGAAGAGAGAGAGGGGGAGAAGAGAGAGAGAGGGGGGGGGGAGAAGAGAGAGAAAGAGAGAGAGACAGAGGGGGGGGAGAAGAGAGAGAAAGAGAGAGAGACAGAGGGGGGGAGAAGAGAGAGAGAGACAGAGGGGGGAGAAGAGAGAGAAAGAGAGAGAGGGGGAGGAGAAGAGAGAGAGAGGGGGGGAGAAGAGAGAGAGAGGGGGGAGAAGAGAGAGAGGGTGGGAGAAGAGAGAGAGAGGGGGGAGAAGAGAGAGAGAGGGGGAAGAAGAGGGAGAGGGGGGGAAGAAGAGAGAGATGGGGGAAGAAGAGAGAGAGGGGGGGAGAAGAGAGATAGAGGGGGGAGAAGAGAGAGAGAGGGGGGAGAAGAGAGAGGGGGGAGAAGAGAGAGAGAGGGCGGGAGAAGAGAGAGAGAGGGGGGAGAAGAGAGAGAGAGGGGGGAGAAGAGAGAGAGGGGAGGGAGAAGAGAGAGGGGGAGAAGAGAGAGAGAGGGGGGGAGAAGAGAGAGAGCACAAGAGAGAGAGAGCACAAGAGAGAGAGAGTGGGGGGAGAAGAGGAGAGAAGAGGGGAGAAGGAGGTAAGATACATGGGGGTGGTGTCTATTCTCTAGTAGGGTTTCTAGGACTGTGACTGTGTTGCGTATGTGTCAATCGATCTTGTCTAATATAAACTACAACTCCCATGATCCCCTACGTGTGAGCATGTGCAGTAGAGCATAGGTCAGTGACCCAGATGTAGTAGGCAGTGAAGGGAGGAAATGAGTTCTGACCACAGATAGTCCCGTGAGAAATGCAAAGGATCTGTGAGTGATGTAGCAATGAGAAGTCACTTACTATGCTGCCCTGTCTGTAACAACCCGCCCACCCGGAGATTTCAGGGACAAACCCGGAGCCCGGAGAAGGGGATGCCAAACCCGAAGTCTCCGGGTGAAACCCGGAGAGGTGGCAACCCCGGGTACCACTGCATCAGGACCTTATATGCATTCTCCTTTAATGTAGTGCATATAGAGCTTTTTGCCGCTGCCTGTACTATTGTGTCCCAGTCTTCATCTTCTAATGTCTCCCCTAAGTCCATCTCCCAACTAGTCCTATATCTGAGTTTAATGTCGTCATCTTTTGCAGGACAGACCACCTCTCTGTAGATCCTAGAAGTAAGTCCCTTGGAGTCTGTTCCTCTTGAACAGTGCTGCTCGAAATTTGTTCGCCCGGGGCGTTTTGGAATTTTAGTGTAGAACGCTCGAATCTGGAGGTATCTAAAAAATTCAGAGTTTGGCATCTCTTTTTCTGATTTTAATTTGCTTAAAGGATTTTATTGAATTCCTACCCTCCAGATGTAAGAGCCTTGTGATGCCCTTTAGTTTCCAAATTGCAAGGTCCTTGCTCAGCAGACCCGGAGCGAAATCAGGGTTCCCCAAAAATGGGGTCATTAGGGAATGCCGCATCGTGAGGGCACACCTATACCTGGTAACGTCCCAAACCGCTAACGAGCTGCCCAGTGCGGAGAGCGGTGTCCACATGGTCTTAAATACCTGTTTTCGCAGCCAGATTAAGTCCTGTAATTCCACAGGGGCACAGCACTGTTTTTCTAATTCAACCCATCGGCGAAGGCTTGGGTGCATGTGCCATTGGATTATTTGGGCTAATTGAGCCGCTCTGAAATACGACAACAAGCAAGGTACCGCCAATCCTCCTCTTATAGTTGATCGAATTAGCGTGCTAGATTTAATGCGTGGTTTTTTATTACCCCATACAAATTTCACCATAGAGGACTGCAGACGGAGGATGTCATCCATGGCCACTTGTACTGGGATGGTCTGGAAAAGGTACAAGATTCTCGGTAGAAGATTCATTTTTAGGCTCTGGATCCTGCCGATCCATGAAATTCCATAGCCCGACCATCTCCTGAGATCCTCCTTCAGAGTCCTTATTAGGGCTGGGGTAATTAGCCTTGTATAGGGCGCTATAGTCTTTTGTAATGTTAACCCCTAAGTATTTAATGGAGGAGGCTTGCCATTTGAAATTGAAATTTACGTCTATTAATTTTACTGTGACCTTTGGCAGGTTTATGTTTAAGGCTTCTGACTTTGTCTGATTGATTTTGAAACCAGAGATCTTATTAAATTCCCCTAACAGGCTAAAAACATTCGGCAGAGAGGTAAGGGGCTTTGATAGTGTTAAAATAACATCAGCCACATACAGGGCCACCTTATGTGACTGCTCCTGGATCTGTATCCCTGAAATGTCTGGGCTGAGGCGAATATGCGCCGCCAAGGGCTCAATGCACAATCCGAAAAGAAGAGGGGACAAGGGGCATCCCTGTCTGGTGCCACTCTTTATCTGGAATTCCTCCGATGGGAAGCCCTGGTGCCTAACCTTCGCCGCCGGCCCCCGATAAAAAGCTAGAATAGCGCCCAACATTCTCCCCCCTATTCCAAACTCCCCAAGCGTCTCTCTCAGGTAGGGCCAATCAATCCGGCCAAACACTTTCTCGGCATCCAGACTTAGTGCCATAGATGGAATATTTTTGCTCTGTGCCAAATCGATTAAATCTATTATCCGTCTAGTGTTGTCTGCCGCCTGTCTCCCGCATATGAACCCCACCTGATCAGGGTGGACCAGCTTTGGCATAACCTTGTTAAGGCGGTTAGCCAGCAATTTGGAGAAGATTTTAGTATCCGAATTTATCAACGATATAGGTCTATAGCTTTTGCAATCTGCTGGGTCCTTCCCTTGTTTATGTATCACTGAGATGGACGCCTGAAGCATCTGGCTACGGATGGGGGCACCCGCTAAGAAGGAATTCAAATAGTTTTAGTAAATGAGCTAATAATTTCCGAATTTTTTTATAATATATGTTGGAGAAGCCATCCAGGCCTGGGGCTTTGGATGGCTTCAATGTCTTCATTACCTCCATCAGCTCCTCACCTATGAAGTCCTCCTGCAGAACTTCCCTTTCCTCTCTGCTTAATCTAGGCAATTTTGCACCCTTCAGGAATGCTTTTAGCTGTGTCCGAGTGGTCTCACTCTGGGAGACCTTCGCTCCGTCATAAAGGGTCTCGTAATAATTTTTAAATTATTACACAATTTGTTTGGGGTCAGAAGTGAGGTCACCCTTCCTTTTCCGAATTGTCTGAATGTGGAATTATGAGCTTTATCGCTAAATTTATTGGCAAGTAGGGTATCTGGCTTGTTCGCTTTCTCATAGAATTTCCGCTTGGACCAGGACATCTCCTTCTCAGCACGGGAGGCCAACAGTAAATTTAGCTTTGTTTTTGTATCAAGCCAAGCCTTCAGGGTCTGAGCTTGTTTGTTATTTTTATGTAGGGCGGAAAGGCCTGCCAATTCTGATCGTAGGTGTTTAACCTTATTTTCATTTTCCCTTTTACGCCTGCTCGCAATCCCTATGAGCTCACCTCGCAGTGTCGCCTTATGGGCCTCCCATAGGGTGGACTGTGAAGTCACACTGCCGACGTTTTCATTGAAGTATTCCCTGATTTTATCCCCCACCCTTTGTTCAATCTCTGGGATTTTGATCAGTAACTCATTGAGTTTCCAGGTCGCTCCTGGCCTGTCCAGCATGAAGTCAGTGCACCGCAGCTCAACAGGTGCATGATCCGACCATGAAATATCATGGATTCCCGTATGGGAGATCTGAGAAATCATTTTATTGGACACAAAGATGTAGTCTATCCTGCTGTATCTGTCATGTGGGTGTGAGTAGAAGGTGTACTCCTTTCCCCCCTGGTGTTGTTCCCTCCAAATATCTACAAGGTTGTTGGCCCTCAGCCCCTTGGACCATGAGGAACGAACTTTCGATCTAACGTTGCCTCTTGGTGTACATCTATCGAGTGTTGGGTCTACTGTCTGGTTAAAGTCCCCTCCCGCTATTACACAGCCCTGAGCCAACTTGCTTAGTATTGAGAAGAATCTGTCCAGGAAGACTTCCGTTTGCTCACTAGGAGCATAAACATTTGCTAACGTGAAACCTTGGCCACAAATGTCCCCTACTACGATTAAGAACCGACCATTTTTGTCTTTTTTTACTAAGGTAACATTCAGCGGTATTCTGTTATGGATGAGAATAACCACCCCTCTCTTTTTCTTACTTGCTGAGGCTGAGAACCATGTCTTGTATCTGCTGTCAAAATATTTAGGGGAGCTGGACTTGGAGAAATGCGTCTCCTGTATCAAAATAATGTCTGGGTCAGATTGTTTATAATCCACTAAGGCTACCCGACGCTTCTGGGGGCTGTTGAAGCCCTTCACATCATGGGATAATATCACAAAGTCCTTACCCATTTGTGAAGGTTAAGAGCCACGCTTGTCTGTGAGCTACCTGATCATGAAGGGCTATCACGCGAGGGGACCTCTCAGCTGGTCTGATCCACTCCCATCTCCTACTCTCCGTCTGCATGGGAAAAAACACTGGGGTGCACAGAGGGGA
Source organism: Ascaphus truei (assembly GCF_040206685.1). Classification (NCBI taxonomy): domain Eukaryota; kingdom Metazoa; phylum Chordata; class Amphibia; order Anura; family Ascaphidae; genus Ascaphus; species Ascaphus truei. The sequence goes on from NC_134488.1 coordinate 2,907,074, forward strand.
GACATTGAGACAATGACGAATACGCACACCAACAACATTAATGACCAACTGGTGGCTGACCGGGGGTTAGCCCCATCAGACACCATATTTGCCCCTCCTGGGCATCCAGCCTGGTCATAGTCCTGGATGATCTTCCTCCGGCTTCCAATGCCCTTGTCCGCTGGCCCAGCGGGGACTTGCATCAGCCACCGGGCATATGCACTCTGGTGCTCATGTGGAGACCCATGCCGATGGCGGGAATGGACCCAAACCTCCATCCCTCCACCTCTATGCCTAAAAACTTTCACAACAAAATATCCACGCCAATTCAACCGACCACCCCCCCTCTCCATTCCGTGTGGGGGGTCCTTTAAATCTCCCTGATAACTGAACTGTAGGCTATAACTACGAGGCATTAGGCAGACCTATCTTCTCGATTTACCAGCCGGATCCACTCCCCCTCCTACTCACAATACTCTTCCGGAGCTCCGTTTTACCCCTAAACAACGGGGCTCATCCAGCTCCTTCCTTCTTGCCCCCCTCTCTTAGATTCCCTTTCTCCCTTCCCTCCTCACTCTCTACTCCCTCCCTCCTCTCCCTCTTCCCCCCCCCCTCCTCTCTCTCTTTCCCCCCTCCTTCCATGACCCTTCTCTCCCTCTAACCCCCCCTCCTCTTCCCTCCCCCCTCTCCCTCTTCTCCCCCCCTCTCCCCCTTGCTTCCTCTCTCCCCTCCCCCCCTGCCCTCCCCCCCTTCCCTACCCCTCATTCCCCTCCACCTTACCCTCTGCCCTCTCCTCTTCGTCCACACCCTCACCCCCTACTTCTCACCTCTCCCTCTCCCCCCTCTCCTTTCCCCCCGTCACCTCTCGCCCTCCTCTCCTCGCCCCTCCTCCTCTCCTCTCTCTCTTGTCCCCTGTCTCCTCTCTCTCTTACCCCATCTTCCCCCTCATATCCCCCCTTTCCCCCTCCTCCCTCATTTGCCCCCTCCTATCCCTTTTGTCCCCTCCTCCCCCTCTCTTCTCCCTCTTGCCCCTCTTCCCCCCCTTCTCCCTCTTTTCCTCCCTCTAATCCCTCTTGCCCCCTCCTCTCCCACTTTTCTCCTTCTCTTCCTCTTTTCCCTGCTACCTCGTATTACCCGATCCCCTAAGCGAACCCCTCATAATGCCAGTCTCCGTCTCCTGATCTCCTCTCCCATAGCAGACTCCGTCCCGGTCCGCTGTAGTCAGCGGTGCACGCTCTCTTATTAGCTGTGCAAATTCTCGCGAGACTGGTGATGGTACGGTGCCTCCTCTGACGTCATCTGGGGCCGTCAATTTGCCACCATCAAGATGGCCACCAGGCTATTTCCGGTGACGCACATCCGGTTGGCGCCATTTGGAGACTGGATGTCCGCGAAGATGGTCGCTTTCCCGCTCGTTCTTCCTGCCACCGGATCTACCTCCTGCGTCTCACGCCATGGCACCTCTGCCCTCCATCGTCGCCATCTTGCCTGATTGCGTTCCAGCTCCCTCGATTTTCTGAAGTGCATCTGCTTCCATCCCAGCTAGACCGTAAGTGTTAATTTGAGTGTTGTTTATATTTGTCTTTTTTATTGTATGGTTAGCACCTTACAGTGTCCCTCCGGATCTCTGCGAGCTGACTTTTATTTCTTTCCTCAGGAGGCCCGTGACAAACTGGGGGAGCCCACGCTTGGGAATTTCAACTTTCTTTAATAGCCTGAAACTTCAGGGAACGTGCAGCAACATGCAACCAACAACAATTGATAACTGTCTTGAAATTGCTCAGCTAATCCTCCTCCGGATCACTCGCCCCCTTTTCTTCCGTTGTTTTCCCGCTTTCTGCCACTCCGGCTCTGGTGTTTTTTCTCTGGGTGGGCTTGCGGCCGTTCCGTCGTTTTCTCCCACTTTGCGGAGAAAGGCCTCTCCCTCTTCCAGCTCTTTGATAGTGATGGCCCTCCCGTTCTTGATAACCAGGAGGCCAAACGGAAATGTCCATCTGTAACGGATGGCTCTTTCTCTCAGGACCTTCGTTATCGGTTGGAGTCTTCTCCTCCTGGCTAGCATCACCGAGGAGAGGTCCTGGAAGAGCTGCAGGGTCGCGTCCTCAAACTGGCAGGCCCCGGCCATCTTGGTCTTCTGGAACACCGCATCCCGTGTGCGGAAGTAATGGAGCCAGGCTATCAAGTCGCGAGGTTGTTCTATGGCTAGCGGCCGGCTTCGTAGGGCTCGGTGGCACCGGTCCATCATCAGCTCGTGCTCTGATAAGTCCGGGAGTAGCGCTTCCAACCAGCGGGACACAAATCCCTGTACATCAGTTACCAGCTCGGGTATACCCCGCACCCTGATGTTATTGCGGTGTTCTCTATTTTCCGCGTCTTCTTGCCGGTCTGCTAGCTCTGCTACTTGCACTAATAGTTGGGACGTTTTCTTATCCGCTTTCTTCACCGCGGTAATTGTGGCCGCCATATTGTACTCCAGAGCCGCAGTTCTCTCTCCTACGTTTTGCACTTCTTTTCGGAGCTCCTGGATCTCCTCCTGGAGTAGAGTCTTTAGGTCTCGATATAACAGATCAAAATCACAACGGCGTACCGGCAGTTGCTCAGGACCCTCCGTTGACTCTTCATCCCGATCGGAGTCAGAGCCCCCATTTGAACTCGGTGCCATTTCTGCCTCGGCGCCCCGGGTGTTGGATCTGCTGAGATATCTCCTCAGATCTCCCGTATACTTTTTTTTTCTTTTTCTTCGTACTCTGTGGAGCCATCCCTTCGGGTTCCCTTTGCTGGCTGAGTAAATTCAGGGCTTTTTAATATGTTTTATTGTGGAAATTGTATATATTCGCTGACGGTGGGGGACGGAGCTCAAGGCTTATGCTTCCATCCACCTCACCATCGCGCATGCGCCTCCGAAATTTTTGAGTTTTAAGGGGATCGAACATGTACTGATCCTTTAGAGGGGAGGAAATAGGTTAAATACTCTATCCAAAAGAGAAACCTTTTGGATACACAAAATGCAGACTCTGCATTTAACATTAACCCAAAGGGCTTAATGTTGATATTGACATTAGTGCTTTTTAAATTTGATTGATTTATTACATTTTAGCACCATTGTCTATTCGCATTATGACTTTTTATGACCCTCTTTCCCCTCCCCTTATTGATCCATTTAAGGTTGATCCACTATATATACATTAGGTTTATATGTAAAGAAGTTATTTATATTGTGGATCATAGATCCGTAGACTCATTGTCTCCATTTACTGTATCACGCTGCTATTGTACTTTTTTTTTAGATAAAATTGTGCTAAATACTAATTTTTTAGATTAGTTTATATCATATATATAGTTACATAGTTACATAGTAGATGAGGTTGAAAAAAGACATAGGTCCATCAAGTTCAACCTATGCTAAATTTAGACAACAGATACTTTATCCTATATCTATACTTACTTATTATCCAGAGGAAGGCAAACAAAAAACCCCATTAAGGGGAAAAATTAATTCCTTCCTGACTCCAAGAATTGCCAATTGGATTAATCCCTGGTTCAACATCCTTCCCATGTATACTTATTTGGTATATCCCTGTATACCTTTCCCATCTAAAAAGATGTCCAACCTTTTTTTGAACAAATCTATTGTATCTGCCATCACAGTCTCCATGGGTAATGAATTCCACATTTTAACTGCCCTTACTGTAAAGAACCCTTTCCTTTGTTGCTGGTGAAATTTCCTTTCCTCCAACCTTAAGGGATGGCCCCGAGTCCTTTGTACTGCCCGTGGGATGAATAGTTCTTTTGAAAGCTCCTTGTATTGTCCCCGAATATATTTGTATATAGTTATCATATCCCCTCGTAGACGCCTCTTTTCTAATGTAAATAAATCTAATTTAGCTAGCCTCTCCTCAGAAGTTAGCTTGGCCATCCCCTTTATTAATTTGGTGGCTCTTCTCTACACTCTCTCTAGTTCCATAATGTCTTTTCTTAGGATTGGTGCCCAAATTTACACTCCATATTCAAGGTGTGGTCTTACTAGTGCTTTGTAAAGGGGCATAATTATGTTTACTTACCTTCCATCCATTGCCGTTTGATGCAAGATAAGATCTTGTTTGCCTTTGCAGCTACTGCATGACATTGGGCACTATTGCTAAGCCTGCAGTCTACAAGCACTCCTAAATCCTTCTCCATCAAGGATTCCCCCAATATATCTCCATTTAATTTGTGAGTCGCCTTTTTATTTCTGCATCCCAAATGCATAACCTTACATTTATCTGTATTAAACCGCATCTGCCATTTACCTGCCCACGTTTCCAGTCTCTCCAAGTCCTTCTGAAGAGAAATTACATCCTGCTCCGATTCTATTAACTGACACAATTTAGTATCATCAGCAAAGATGGAGACTTTGCTCTCGATCCCAACCTCAAGGTCATTAATAAACAAGTTAAAAAGCAGGGGTCCCAGTACCGATCCCTGAGGTACTCCACTCATGACTTTAGCCCAACCTGAAAAAGTTCCATTTATGACAACCCTCTATTGTCTGTCCTTTAACCAGTTTGCAATCCAGGTGCATATATTATTACTGAGTCCAATTTTCTTTATTTTGTACACCAACCTCTTGTGTGAAACCATATCAATAGCCTTTTCAAAATCTAAGTAGACCACATCAACTGCATTACCCTGGTCTAAATTCCTACTTACCTCCTCAAAGAAACAAATAAGGTTAGTTTGGCATGATCTATCCTTCATAAATCCATGCTGACTATTACTAATAATTTTGTTTTCCATTAGGTATTCCTGAATATTATCCCGTATTAAACCTTCAAGTAGTTTCCCTACTATTGAAGTCAGGCTTACAGGTCTGTAATTTCCCGGTTGTGATCTAGCTCCCTTTTTAAATATAGGCACCACATCTGCTTTACGCCAATCTTGTGGTACTGAGCCTGTGGAAATGGAGCCCTTGAATATTAAATATAATGGTTTGGCTATTACTGAGCTTAACTCCTTGAGAACTCTTGGATGTATGCCATCGGGGCCAGGTGCCTTATTTACTTTAATTTTTTCAAGTCGCTTATGAACTTCTTCCTCAGTTTTCCTTATCTCCAATAATCTGCCTACCCATCTCACACTGAAAGGGTCCTATATTTTCTTTTCTCATTTTTTTGTTATTAAGGTACTTAAAGAACTTGTTAGGGTTGACCTTACTTTCTATTACAATCCTTTTTTCATTATCCATTTTTGCTAATTTGATTGCCCTTTTGCAATTTTTGTTACATTCCTTATAATTCTCATACGATGTCTCCGTCCCTTCTGACTTAAAGAATCTAAACGCCTTCTTCTTCTTGTCCATTTCCTCCCCTACCTGTTTATTTAGCCACATTGGTATTGACTTATTTCTTTCATACTTATTACCCAAGGGTATACACTGATAAGTGTGCTTTTCTAACAATGTTTTAAAAACTGCCCATTTATCCATTTTTCCCTGCAAAAACATCATCCCATTGTATTACTACTAGATTAGACCTCAGTTTATTAAAATCTGCCTTTCCAAAGTTTAAGGTCTTTGTTGAACCCAAGAAGACTATTTTTTGATCATTTATTTCAAATAAGACCATGTTATGATCACTGTTACCCAAATGTTCCAGGACTTGAATATTTGTTATTACTTCTACATTGTTTGATATGACCAAATCCAGTATTGTCCCTCTCCTGGTTGGTTCCTCAATAATTTGGGTCATATAATTGTCTTTAAGCACCCCCAAAAACCTGTTTCCTTTTGTTGTAATGCTAATCTCATTGCCCCAGTCTATGTCTGGATAATTAAAATCCCCCATTATGCAAACATGACCCAGTTTTGATGCCTTCTCCATTTGCAAAAGTATTTTAGCTTCCTATATCTCACAGATATTTGGTGGTTTATAGCATATTCCCACAAACATTTTCTTAATACTTTTACCTCCACTGCTAATTTCTATCCACAAAGTCTCTACATTTTCATCATTCCCTTCATAAACATCATCCCTTATAATAGGTTTTAGATCCGGTTTAACATATAAACATACTCCACCTCCCCTTCTATTTGTTCGATCCTTCCGAAAAAGGGAATAACCCTCTAAATTAACTGTCCAGTCATGAGTTTCATCCCACCATGTTTCAGTGATGCCTATGATATCATACTGCTCCCTTGCAGCTATTAATTCAAGCTCCCCCATTTTATCTGTCAGGCTTCTTGCATTAGCAAGCATGCATTAAGATTTTTTTTCAGTCTGTACTATTATACTATCTGCTCCTTCCTTTCTGCACCCACTTGGTTTAGTCTTTAGAAGTTTTCTAGTATAATCTGTATTCACTATGGGTGTCTCACTGCTTGTCAAACTCGGACTTGCCCCCATTCTACCTCCATACCACCTTGTATCCTCCTCTATTCCATTTAGTTCATTATCTATTTCATTCCCCCTCCCCCTCCATCCTAGTTTAAAATCTCCTCCAACCTTTTTAGCATTCTCCCCCCTAGCAGAGAAGATCGCTCTTCATTGAGGTGCAATCCGTCCCTAGAATATAGATGGCACCTCTCAGAAAATGAGTCCCAGTGCTCTAAAAACCCAAACCCCTCCTTCCTGCACCACTTTCTTAGCCATGCATTAACCTCCCTGATCTCTGACTGTCTCCCTGCGGTAGCTCATGGCACTGGTAGTATTTAAGAAAATACTACCTTGGAGGTCCTTGCTTAAGCTTTTGGCCTAGATCCCTGTATTCATTTTTTGGGACCCTCCATCTTTCTCTAACTTTGTCATTGGTGCTAACGTGTATCAAGACCGCCGGGTCAATCCCAGCTTCCCACAACAATATGTCTACCCGATCCGCAATGTGCCGAACCCGAGCACCCGAGAGACAACAAACTGTTAGGTTCATGTGGTCCCAGCAACAGATTGCCCTATCTACCTTCCTAATAATGGAGTCTCCTACCACCACAATCTTTCTGTGTATCTGAGCATCCTGAGTCCCCACTGTGCTGGAGGAACTATTCCCCTGGCTGCTAGAGGAATTAGTCTCCCCCAGCCTTGCCATTTCTGCCCCAACATTCTCAATATGTTCACTCAACACGGCAAATCTATTGGGATGTGTCAGAAACGACCTGCCTCTCCCTATTGTCCCTGCTTCCCCTTCTGTCACCCAGCTACCTACCTGTCCCTCACTAATAGCAACCAAGCTACCTACCTGCTCCTCACTAACAGCGCCATCATCTGCACCACTAGTTGAAGCAAGGGCCTGCTCAGTAAGCTCTAAACCCCTTTCAAGATTGCCAATGTCCCTCAATATTGCAAGTTGCCTCTTCAGATCAACAATCTCTGATTCTAAAGAGACCACATGCTCACACCTCTCACAGCGGTATGCTCCTTGGAACAGCTGCTCCAAGTGCACATACATGTGGCAAGATGTGCATTGAGTGGCATTTTCAATCCTGCTCATTCTAGCAACTATGAAGTTTATAAATACTAACAGTACACTATACTTCAATATACTTGTAACCTGGAGCTCCCGTGGCTCCTGGAGACCCCCCTCCCCTTGGTGAGCTCGATCGCGGGTGCAGAAAGACCCGACGGCTGCTTCCAAGGGTGGGGGCTGGAGCAGGGAGCAGCGCGGCTTCTCCTGTCTGCGGCCGGTTGCCGGGGACGCGATCGGGCCGTTGCTAAGGCCGCGATCGCGTCTCTAAGGTCCCGGCGGCCGCAGAGCAGGGCGCCGCCATTGCGGAGAGACTCGCGCATGCGCAGTGATCGCGCGAGGGCAGGAAGAGCCCCAGAGACAGGGCAGAGTCGCGCATGCGCAGGGCTGGTAGGGACAGCTCAGGAAGGGTTGCGGCGGCCATTAGTAGTTCGCGCATGCGCAGGAGAAGCGCGCACGCAGCCCCAACGCTATAGCAGCCTCCTGGGAACTACAACTCCCAGGAGGCATAGCGAGGCAGGCACCAGGTGCCTGATAGGAGCCAATAGGGCTGTAGGACTGCCCTGGAGGGAGATAGATACATTTCCCGGGCTTTTGCATGAGTTAGTCAGTTGGAGCAGCGGAGCAGAAGGGGAAGGAAGGATGCAGGGAGTGAGTACAGCTCCTGCATCCTGATAGGTACCCACACCCTCCAGGTAGGCCCCAACTCCCCACCAGGTTAGTGGGTAACTGAGAAGGGACGGCCCTAGATAGGGAGGTCACCCTTAGTGTATGTAAAGTGCAGGTTTGGCAGTGCCACAGCGGGTAGTGCTGTGCGCACTGGCAAATAGGCACAGCGTGCGAGCAGTGTGATTGCTGCGGGTTCCAGGCTGCGGTGTATGAGTGTAGCGTGTGTGAGTGTCTGCAGGCGGACGGTGAGAGCGGTGTGTCAGCTGCAGGCGTGTTAGTGTTAGGAGTAGCGAGTAGCTAGTTATAGGGAGGATTAGGGACTTGGGTAGCTAGGAGAGTGGAGCAGGTTATTACCCCGCAGGCCCTAGGAGTTTTCCCCAAGCCATCCCAGGTTGCGGTTCATCAGGGACAGGCCCTAGGTTAGGGTTACTGTCACTCTAGGAGTAGTTAGTGATAGGAAGGGATAGCGGCGGCTGCTGTTCCCGTGAGACGGTGTGTTACTGAGAGACGGTTGTGTTCCCGTGAAGCGGTGGGACCCTCGTTGGGGTTCCTGGAGAATATCACCTGGATAGGATCAGACGGATGCATCGCACGTCTGACCCTTTGAGAAGCTTGTTGCTGACCCGAGCACCGGAGTGCTCGGCAGGTATTATACCAACACATGTGCACCAACAGGCCTAGAGGTTTTAGTGACTGCGCAGTCACCCATTGACTATCTCCGTAGGAGTACGGGACAGTGGGTGTGGGGGTTTCACTGGACACTGTGTGGGATCACCAAGTGGTGGGGAAACGTCCTGCGAGACGTCACGGGTAGTGTCTCCTCGTGAGAGGGACACAGGTTATGAGGTTATGTAATTGGTTATGATATTCTCTATGTTCAATAGTAAATCCCTTAGTTATTATATAATCACTGACTGTGTGTGTGGTTATTGATTGGGTTCCTATGTAGGGTCATTCTACACGTCCATAGAATCCTACATAGGTGGAGGCGCTGAAAGAAGATCCGTTTCCGAGGATTCACCCCAGGCTCTCATTAGCGGAGGCTCAGACTGCCTGTGAGCCTGCAGGTATACGCACCACACTGGTAACAATACATGTTCTACTCACCCACACTACATATGAGATTGGGTGGGGTGGAATACCCGTTACATACTATACCTTGTTTAACCGCTTCCTTGTTCAAACTGCTTCTGGTTCTAACTGCACACACTTTAAACAACCAGCACTTCAAATCAAACACACAGATCAGTCAGTACACGCAAGCTCAGGATTCGTTAGAAGCCTCTGTTTAAATAGGGACACTACCCAGGTGTGTTAAGGTTATTAATATATTTTTACTATATACGATTTGCATATGATTTGTAATACTGTTCTTTGTATCCTCTTCCTTATAGTTCTACCTCATCCATCGCCTTTTAATATATACATATGTATTTTGATAAATATAGGTTGTTGGTTAGTGGGAATATGTGAGATTTGAGCTTGATCATCTAATTAGATTTTTAAATAGGATTAAATAGGATGCTACTTATGATTGTTACATTTATTAAAGTTTGTATTATGTTCAATTATTATGCTACTATATTGATTGATTGTGGTATGATTATCCCTGAGCCTGTATAGACACGATCATTTACCATTCAATATTGTATATTATGCAAATGTTTATTACACTGTTGAGGATTGGTTATCCAATTAGGTAGTTGCTATAAATAGGTTTTGTATGTAGTAAGCCTATACGATTCCTGAGGAAGCAGCAGCGAAACGCGTTGAATCGATTGGCAGAGTTTGGGAGACGTCAGAACTTGCGTTTACAGAGAGCAGAGCACTGGCAAAGCTGGAACAGCCGGAGAGATCGCATGAGCACTTCCGCCCTGAAGTAAGATGTCACCGGAAGTGACGTATGCGGATGCGGTCGCATGCGAGCCGGGTAGCTGCCGAGATCTCTCTGCATTTCTACATTTCTCTCCCATGAACGTTACCCTTGCACAAAATGTGAGTGCACTTATTTACATTTGTATTTATCGCAATACATGTTTATTATATACTAGCAATATTGCACTATAGTGGTTTTTTCTCTCTTTCTCTAATGACTGCATGTGGAAGTACTACCATCACCGAGAAGATATCCAGAGCTTAATCTGAGTGTATTCAACCGTGTCCATAGATTAGAGGTGGAGGAAACAGAAAACAGAAAGAGCTCTATTCAGAGAGAGAAGAGTCTCTGTTCTGCTTGCATTTCCCCTACATTTGTAAGTGAGACATATTGGCTGCACAATATTTTATCATTTCTTTTTTCTTCACATATATTCACGAGGATTATCAGCGGTCCCCTTACCAGCAAGAAAAGAACATTACCATTTTTGGACTAGCGAACGGTCCAATATAAGGTTTTTTTTGAGCAGCTTATCTTATTTTATTATAAATTGTTGTATTAGCAACTATATTTGGGAACACTTGGTGGTTGTTTATCACACTAATTATTATCACATTATTTGCACATTATCACTATCACATTGTATTTTTGGTTTTTATACCATTTATGTGAGTTTGCACTTTGTTCACTTTGTCACATAGACGCGCCCGGTACATTTTTCTCTTACTGTATCCTGTCAAACGCCTTTTTGGTGTTTAGACTCAGTATCATGCCTCGGATCTTTTTTGTGTTGGCAATCTCAATTAGATCTATTATTCGTCTAGTATTGTCAGTCGCTTGTCTATCTTTGATAAAAACCAACTTGATCTGGGTGTATTAGTCTAGGCAGGATGAGGCTTAATCTGTTGGCCAGCATTTTAGAATAGCTTGTAATATCTGAGTTTATTAGTGAGATTAACCTGTAGCTTTTACAATTCTGATGGGTCCTTGCTGGTCTATAGATTAACGAGGTGGACACCTGGAGCATGTGTTTCAGGAAAGATGCACCTGCCAAACCTGAGTTGAACATACGCAGCATATGTGGGGCTAGAATATGTAATTGTGTTTTATATGTTTCTTCCTGAACTATGCGCACAGCAAGTTTCAGAGCTCTAGGAGCTTCCTAACAGAAGTTAGCCAAAATTAGCGCTTTTATTCTTTAAGCGCTGGACTTAGAAACATTTTCACTCTCGCCACCTTATACCTGGTGGGAGAGACTTCAAACCCTTATACTGGTTTCCGGGAGTTTGGGCATATACCGGGGGACCCTAGAATGTGATTTCCCCCTGCCCGATCTTACTATTCTGATCTGTGCTGAAGCAGGGAAATCTGGTGAGCCGCTAACGACTTCCTAGGGAGGATTTTGTCTGGTGGTCTGTGTCTTCATGTCCCCAGCAAGTCTGGCCCCCTTCTACCCAAACACACCCTGACAATATTTTACCGTAAAATCATCCCTGAAATTCATGCCCCGTGAATCTCCGCTGGTTGGCACTCCTGGAACAGTAAAACACACATACATTTTTTATTAAAATATACGCCTGTCCCCTCTCTCTCCAGGTGGCAATGTGGCCGTCTGGGGGCAGCGGGGCCAAACCACAAAGGTTTGCCCTGGGAGCAATGAGATGCACGTGGGAAGCATGGCTTAAAAGCAAGGGGAAGTACGGTCTGCTAGCATCCCCCTCACAGCTCACCCCCATCTTCGGGAACCCCAAATTCCCCCCAGGGTGTTCCCCTAGGCAATTCGACCAATTTCAGAGTCGCAATATTAGGATGGTGGCCGATCTGCTGCAGAAAGATGAGATCGCTACGTTTCAGGTGATTAGAAACAAATTTGACATCCAACACTTACACCTTTTCAAATATATGCAGGTCAGACATTTCCTATTATCTCTCTCACCAACCGCCAAATTCCCCAAATTAACCAAATTCGAATCCATATGCACTAATAGGACTTATCAAAAAGGATTGATCTCACAGATATACAAAGGACTAGAGTCACCCTCCACCCCAACCGACCATCGATACATGCAACGATGGTCTGCACAACTAGGCCTCTCAATTGACCCAGAAGATTGGGAGGAGATCTGGGAGCAAGCATCCAAAACTTCAATTTGCACAATCATAAAAGAAAACATATACAAAATTCTATTTCAATGGTACCTGACTCCCGTTAGACTGAGCCAGATCTACCCCGGCGCAATTGAATTGAATTGAATTGAATTGAATATGCTGGCGTGGATGTGGTCAAAAGGGTGACATGGCCCATATTTGGTGGTCATGTCCAGAGATACAAAGATTCTGGACACAGATCCAGAATCTTATAAAACAAGTCACAGGACTAACCCTACCACTAGACCCACTGACCCTGGTGCTAAACAAACCAATCTCAGACCTTCCCCCACCAATGTCTAAATTAATAACGTCAATTTTGACGGCAGCCAGATGTGCCATTTCGGCCGCATGGAAGCAGACCAAAGCCCCATCTAGAGCTACGGTCACAAGAAAGATCAATGAAGTAATGTTGATGGAGAAATTAACTGCCCTCATCCAAAAAAAAGTACCCCAATTTTTGAATACCTGGGATCCCTGGCTGACAAAATAACCCCAACCGAAAAGAGTCGCGGAGATAGGAAAGCACCCCCCCCTCCCCCCATTTTCCCCCCCTCCAGGGAGCCAAGAAGGGAAGAAGATGAACCCGAGTCTGCTGGAAGACAACCCCCCCTTCCCTACAGCTCCCCTCCACTAAACCCCTGTATGTCCTCTTCCCCCCTCCAATCTATCCCCAGTTATTCCCCTTCACCCAGAAAAAAGAAAAAGATATGCGGACACTTTCAGTATGCCAAAAGCTTTATGGTCATGGGATCACGACTCCCATATGTGTACTGTACTTACTGTGTGTACCCAATAAAAAAATTGATACAAAAAAAAAAAAAAATACAGTTCACATGCCATAACTGGGTTGCAGAACTGACACTTCAAACTCCCCAATATGGCCCAGGGGCACCCAGCCAGGCATAATACCTTTATTATTGGCTTGGGTACCCCCTCACCGCCACAGGCATAAACACCCACAACGGGCCAACTATGCTTTCACCCAACCCCAATAAACTGGTTTTTGGTATTTAACCCCTCCCTTACCTTAGTGGTTAGCCGCTAAGGTAATGAAGCTGCATGTAAATGTATTAGGATGTAAATGTATTGTAAATAGGTTGGAAACATGGGGTCCCAGAGCTGATATTAATGCAGGTCAGCTCCAGAGACACCCGGCTTCAATCGGATGTAGTAGAAATATTTGTTTTCTTCACATCACATTTCCCACCTTTGAGGTAGTGAGATCATATCCTGCAAGTTGCAGTTGCGATGTGAATCTTGGAGCTACCTGTAAAAAAAATGAGAGTTTAAGCATTTTTTAACTCCCGCCCGGTTTGTCTGTGCGGGAACGTGACCAATCGGGAAGTGAGTTATGCATGTTAGCAGAGCTTTCTGAATAGCTACACTTGCAAACTCACTTGAGATGTGCTCAAAACTTTCGATAAGTCACTTTTTGAAGTTTACTGAATAGGCCCCTATACCTTTAGAGCCTATAGAATTAGATATTGCAATAATATTGTAATTGCAGTAAGGCACCGTATAATTCAGTGCTTCAGATAATATTACCATGGATAGAAGTTTATGTGGACTGCAGAGTAAAAATACATATTATCACCACATTTAAGAGCAGTCAGGTGCTTTCTCTATTATAAGTGTTTTATAATGGGTAATAGATGAGAAATATGTTCCTAGAGGTACAGTAAAAACATTATGTACTATTTATACTTTTATATAATATGAGCATACTAGTTATTTTGCACACTAAAACCTATACCAGCATGAAGTGTGGTGCTGACCACCCTTACGTGCCCTGTTTGACTTGGCTGTTGTTGGTTAAGCACAATTTGGGGTCATAAAGGCCTACTATATTTTATTTTAAAGTTACTGACCACCCACAGCTGGGACTAAGAGGAGAGGTGTCCAGCTGCACTCTGAATGCTATGCACATGGCCTATGTAATGTTGTTATTAAAACATCTAAATTTAGGGCTCATACAAAGTGAAAACTGCCTCCCTTCGTTTTTACACAGCCACACACACAATTTTGCCCAAATCCCTATTTACAAAATGAACAGGTACAGCATGGAACAGACTAAGTGCAACTTCCTCCTATGCACACAGACCCACACACAGTATACTGACCAAACATTATAGGCAATATAAGTACAGAATGGTTACTGACCATGCTAGTTACTCCATCACATACACAAAGTGTTTATAAGTAGAAAGCCCTTTGTTTATAAGCAGAAAGGTACAAAACAGGCAGCTCTAGTACAAGCTTCAAACAATTCATATACAAACTGCCCTGCTGAACTTTCAATGTATTCGCAAGACAGGTACAACATGGCCACATTCAGTGAAAGCTCCCCCTTTAATGTATACACACAATTACCTGATAAGCCCTTTGTTTACACACAAAGTAGATAAATCACTGGCAGTTCTAGTTCACATCTAGTCACATCTCCATACATACATATATTATCCAATAAACAGATGGTCTCCCAAGACAGGAGCCGCACAAATACTGTAGCTATACAAACATAACTCCCCCCACCACCACCACAAACAGGTACAGCTTACTGTAGTTAGAAGAAGTATTGTGAGGTCAACCAGTCCACACATATAAATCCACTTTACAATCTCAAACCCACAGCAGAAGCCTAATCTCTTTACTCCGAATAGCAACTTTTTAAACCTAAAATGAGTTAGCTATATAGTTAGGGCTATATCAGTAACCCTGGGCATCTTACAAAAGTAAGACATCTGTAGTTGTTCATGCAGTAGAAGAGACAATAATAATAATAATAATAACCCAGTTTTTGCAGTGCCTTGATATTAAAAGCAAACAGGGTTTTTCCAATTATTCAAGTCTTTTAATTGAAAAACATGTGCACATTGTGGGTTGGCTCTTTTATGGGTTAATGTTGCATTTTCCTCCCTAGAAAAATCTCTTTAACTGAAGCTAGTTTGATGTCTGAAGGGCAAAGTGGAAAGAGGGAGCGTGGGTGTGATAACAGTGCTCGGAAACTCTTTATAAGAACCCAGCTCTATCCCTCTGGGTCTTATCAACATTACCTGCCAGGACTCTTTGCCAGGTCTGCAGGGTGTCAGTTATAGCGTAACGGGAAACAGCTGTTTGGAGAAGAGTGAATGAGGTGGAAGGGAGGATCATTCATAATTTTTATCACTGGACATGGGCTGTAAGGCATTTCATACATTGCTGGAGGCTTCCTTAAAGAAAAAGTGAGACATTGAAAGATGACAGCAAGCAGCTCACGTATCATGGAACAAGAATCACATTTCTGCCTGACCCCCCTTTTGCTTGTCAGCTCCTTAAGTTCAGCTGCAGGCATTTGTTCCACATACAGTACACACACCGTGCCTGTGTGATGTATCAATATGTTGCCCTTTCTGCCTGTGAGCAGTTAGCCAGTGAGATTCTTCTCAGAATGGGCTATTCTGCCCTCCCCTCTTGTTTGTTTCCAGATAGTCTGTCCCAAGACTATTCCCTTTACCCATGTTCCCCCTCACTTCCTTTTCCACCTAAGATCACAGTGAGTACAGACCTGTCTGCATCCACCCCTGGTAAGGCCTTTCTGTCTTACCGTAGTCCACCTCATAGAAGCATTCCAGATAGAGAAGCACTCTCTACTCACACTACACCTACAAGTACCCTTGTTTTCTACTTCTGCAATAAAGTTAAGAAAGACATTAAGGACTTGGGATGCTTTGGAAGAGGGAAGACATGAGTTAAAGCAGTGGTTCCCAAACTTTTTCGGTTCAAGGCTCCCCAAGGCAATCAGAATTTTTTCAAGGCTCCCCAAGGCGATCAGGATTTTTACGCGGCCACCAAAGTAAAAACAAAGGTGTATATACATACCTAACAGTTGCAGTGCGCAGTTGGTGTCTCTCTCAGACACTCTCACACACTCTCTCTCACACACTCTCACTCTCTCTGACCTCACTCTCTCTCTCTGACCTCTCTCTCTGACCTCTCTCTCTCTGACCTCTCTCTCTCTCTTTCTCTGACCTCACTCTCTCTTTCTCTGACCTCACTCTCTCTTTCTCTGACCTCATTCTCTCTCTCTCTGACCTCTCTCTCTTTCTCTGACCTTACTCTCTCTTTCTCTGACCTCACTCTCTCTTTCTCTGACCTCACTCTCTCTCTCTCTCTGACCTCTCTCTCTCTCTCTCTCTCAGACCTCACTCTCTCAGACCTCACTTTCTCTGACCTCACTCTCTCTGACCTCACTCTCTCTGACCTCACTCTCTCTCTCTCTGACCTCACTCTCTCTCTCTCTGACCTCACTCTCTCTCTCTCTGACCTCACTCTCTCTCTGACTTCACTCTCTCTCTCTGACCTCACTCTCTCTCTCTGACCTCACTCTCTCTCTCTCTCTCTCTCTCTCTCTCTCTCTCTCTCTCTCAGACCTCACTCTCTCTCTCTCTCTCTGACCTCACTCTCTCTCTCTCTCTCTCTCTTACCTCACTCTCTCTCTCTCTGACCTCACTCTCTCTCTCTCTCTCTCTCTGACCTCTCTCTCTCTCTCTCTCTCTGACCTCACTCTCTCTCTCTCTGACCTCACTCTCTTTCTCTCTCTGACCTCACTCTCTCTCTGACCTCACTCTCTCTCTGACCTCACACTCTCACTCTCTCTGACCTCACTCTCTCTCTGACCTCACTCTCTCTCTGACCTCACTCTCTCTCTGACCTCTCTCTCTCTCTGACCTCTCTCTCTCTCTGACCTCTCTCTCTCTCTGACCTCTCTCTCTCTCTGACCTCTCTCTCTCTGACCTCTCTCTCTCTTTCTCTGACCTCACTCTCTCTTTCTCTAACCTCACTCTCTCTTTCTCTGACCTCACTCTCTCTTTCTCTGACCTCACTCTCTCTCTGACCTCACTCTCTCTCTCTCTCTCTCTCTCTCTCTCTCTCTCTCTCTCTCTCTCTCTCTCTCTCTCTCTCAGACCTCACTCTCTCTGACCTCACTCTCTCTGACCTCACTCTCTCTGACCTCACTCTCTCTGACCTCACTCTCTCTGACCTCACTCTCTCTCTCTCTGACCTCACTCTCTCTCTCTCTGACCTCACTCTCTCTCTGACCTCACTCTCTCTCTGACCTCACTCTCTCTCTCTGACCTCACTCTCTCTCTCTGACCTCACTCTCTCTGACCTCACTCTCTCTCTCTCTCTCTCAGACCTCACGCTCTCTCTCTCTCTGACCTCACTCTCTCTCTCTCTCTCTTTGACCTCACTCTCTCTCTCTCTGACCTCACTCTCTCTCTCTCTGACCTCTCTCTCTCTCTCTCTCTCTCTGACCTCACTCTCTCTCTCTGACCTCACTCTCTCTCTCTCTCTGACCTCACTGTCTCTCTCTCTCTCTCTGACCTCACTGTCTCTCTCTCTCTCTCTCTCTCTGACCTCACTGTCTCTCTCTCTCTCTCTCAGACCTCACTCTCTCTCTCTCTCTCTCTGACCTCACTCTCTCTCTCTCTGACCTCACTGTCTCTCTCTCTGACCTCACTCTCTCTCTCTCTGACCTCACTCTCTCTGACCTCACTCTCTCTCTCTCTGACCTCACTCTCTCTCTCTCTGACCTCACTCTCTCTCTCTGACCTCACTCTCTCTCTCTCTGACCTCACTCTCTCTCTCTCTCTGACCTCACTCTCTCTCTCTCTCTGACCTCACTCTCTCTCTCTCTGACCTCACTCTCTCTCTCTCTCTCTCTCTGACCTCACTCTCTCTCTCTCTCTGACCTCACTATCTCTCTCTGACCTCACTCTCTCTCTCTCTCTCTCTCTCTCTGACCTCACTCTCTCTCTCTCTGACCTCACTGTCTCTCTCTCTCTGACCTCACTCTCTCTCTGACCTCACTCTCTCTCTGACCTCACACTCTCACTCTCTCTGACCTCACTCTCTCTCTGACCTCACTCTCTCTCTGACCTCACTCTCTCTCTGACCTCTCTCTCTCTCTGACCTCTCTCTCTCTCTGACCTCTCTCTCTCTCTCTCTCTGACCTCTCTCTCTCTGACCTCTCTCTCTTTCTCTGACCTCACTCTCTCTTTCTCTGACCTCACTCTCTCTTTCTCTGACCTCACTCTCTCTTTCTCTGACCTCACTCTCTCTCTGACCTCACTCTCTCTCTCTCTCTCTCTCTCTCTCTCTCAGACCTCACTCTCTCTGACCTCACTCTCTCTGACCTCACTCTCTCTGACCTCACTCTCTCTGACCTCACTCTCTCTGACCTCACTCTCTCTCTCTCTGACCTCACTCTCTCTCTCTGACCTCACTCTCTCTCTCTCTGACCTCACTCTCTCTCTGACCTCACTCTCTCTCTCTCTGACCTCACTCTCTCTCTCTGACCTCACTCTCTCTCTCTGACCTCACTCTCTCTGACCTCACTCTCTCTCTCTCTCTCTCTCTCTCTCTCAGACCTCACGCTCTCTCTCTCTGACCTCACTCTCTCTCTCTCTGACCTCACTCTCTCTCTCTCTCTCTGACCTCACTCTCTCTCTCTGACCTCACTCTCTCTCTCTCTCTGACCTCACTGTCTCTCTCTCTCTCTGACCTCACTGTCTCTCTCTCTCTCTCTCTCTCTGACCTCACTCTCTCTCTCTCTCTCTCTCTCTCTCTCTCAGACCTCACTCTCTCTCTCTCTCTCTCTCTCTCTCTGACCTCACTCTCTCTCTCTGACCTCACTGTCTCTCTCTCTGACCTCACTCTCTCTCTCTCTCTGACCTCACTCTCTCTGACCTCACTCTCTCTCTCTCTGACCTCACTCTCTCTCTCTCTGACCTCACTCTCTCTCTCTGACCTCACTCTCTCTCTCTCTGACCTCACTCTCTCTCTCTCTCTGACCTCACTCTCTCTCTCTCTCTCTCTGACCTCACTCTCTCTCTCTCTGACCTCACTCTCTCTCTCTCTGACCTCACTCTCTCTCTCTCTCTCTGACCTCACTCTCTCTCTCTCTGACCTCACTCTCTCTCTCTCTCTCTCTCTGACCTCACTCTCTCTCTCTCTGACCTCACTGTCTCTCTCTCTCTGACCTCACTGTCTCTCTCTCTCTCTCTCTGACCTCACTGTCTCTCTCTCTCTCTCTGACCTCTCTCTCCCTCTCTCTGACCTCTCTCTCTCTCTCTCTCTGACCTCTCTCTCTGACCTCACTCTCTCTCTCTCTCTGAGCTCACTCTCTCTCTCTCTCTCTCTTTCTGACCTCACTCTCTCTCTGACTTCTCTCTCTCTCTCTCTGACCTCTCTCTCTCTCTCTCTCACCTCTCTCTCTCTGACCTCTCTCTCTGTCTGACCTCTCTCTCTCTGACCTCTCTCTCTCTCTCTCTCTCTCTCTCTCTCTCTCTCTCTCAGACACACACACAGACAGACACTCTCTCTCACAGACAGACACTCTATCACAGACACTCTCACAGACACTCACTCTCACAGGCAGACAGACACTCTCACAGACAGACACTCTCACAGACAGACAGACACTCTCACAGACAGACAGACACTCTCACAGACAGACAGACAGACACTCTCACAGACAGACAGACACTCTCACAGACAGACAGACACTCTCACAGACAGACAGACACTCTCACAGACAGACAGACATTCTCACAGACAGACAGACACTCTCACAGACACTCTCACAGACAGACAGACACTCTCACAGACAGACGGACACTCTCACAGACAGACACTCTCACTCTCAGACAGACGGACACTCTCTCTCACAGACAGACACTCTCTCTCACAGACAGACACTCTCACTCTCAGACAGACACTCTCACTCTCTCAGACAGACACTCTCACTCTCTCAGACAGACACTCTCACTCTCTCAGACAGACACTCTCACTCTCTCAGACAGACACTCTACCTCTCTCAGACAGACACTCTACCTCTCTCAGACAGACACTCTACCTCTCTCAGACAGACACTCTACCTCTCTCAGACAGACACTCTACCTCTCTCAGACAGACACTCTACCTCTCTCACTCTCTCAGACACACTCTCTCTCTCTCACACTCTCTCAGGGAGGGAGGAAAGGCATGAGATCCGTGCAGGCAGCTCCCTGCACACAGACACACACACACACACAAATAAATACACACACACACACACACATAAATAAATACACACACAAATACACACACATACATAAATAAATACACACACACAGATACACACACACAGATGCAGATACACACACACACACACACACACACACAAATAAATACACACAGATACGGGGGGGGTTTTGGGGGGGTATGGCTGAACGGCCCGGTCTCTGCACGGGGCAGGTCAGTGCTGCGGGGGCCTGTGCCACGTGGGGGAGGGCCGGTGTGCTGCGGGGAGGGAGGGCCGGTGTGCTGCGGGGAGGGAGGGCCGGTGTGCTGCGGGGAGGGAGGGCCGGTGTGCTGCGGGGAGGGAGGGCCGGTGTGCTGCGGGGAGGGAGGGGGGGGTGTGTGAGGCTGCAGTGCTGCTGGGAGACATCTGTCTCCCGGTGCTGCTCCTCCAGCGTGCGCGCCGGGCCTCCCTCTCTCAGCGTCGGGCACTCAGCGTCGCTGAACCGGGCTGAGCCGCGCTGAACAGATGCACAAAGCCCCTGCATCTGTAATCAGCGCGGCTATAGTTCCTCCGGCCTGCTGCTCTTGCTTGCTGCCGCTCGCTCTACCAGGAGCTTTTTGCTGTCCTGGCAGAGGAGACAGCAAGCGCTTGGGAGGCAGGTATCACTGTGTGTTTGTCACTTGGTAGCTGTCAGTGTGTGTGTGTGTGTGTGTGTGTGTGTGTGTGTGTGTGTGTGTGTGTGTGTGTGTGTGTGTGTGTGTGTGTGTGTGTGTGTGTGTGTGTGTGTGTGTGTGTGTGTGTGTGTGTGTGTGTGTGTGTGTATATTATATAATATTTTAAAAATTAAAAAAAAAAGACATGTGAGAATAAATTATTTATTAACATTGTGCAACTTTGATAAATATATTCACACGCACACATCACACACACCACACACACCCATATACACCACACATACATATATACACCACACATACATATATATAAACCACACATACATATATATATATATATATATATATATATATATATATATATATATATATATATATATGTAGCCCCGAGGTAAATTTAAGCTGTCTGGCCCCTCTCCGCGAATGCCGTGTGGAAGGGGTGCCGCCGGAGGCTGCGACGGACCCGCCGGCACTTTGCGAGGGTGGGGGCCAGAGCAGGGAGCAGCGTTAGGTATCGCGGCGCAGGCCGGTTGCCGGGGACGCGATCGGGCCGTCGCTAGGGCCGCGATCGCGTTGCCACTGGCTGGGCGGCTCAAGGAGAGGGCGCCGCCATTGCGCGTTAGCTCGCGCATGCGCAGTAGGTACAAAGCGCGCGATAGGATCCCCAGTGCAGGGAGAGATCGCGCGAGAGTAGGGAAGGTAGTAGAGAGGTTGAGGCGGCCATTAGGGGTTCGCGCATGCGCATGGGAAGCGTGCACGCGGCCCCAATGCTTTAGGCAGCCCCTGGGAACTACAATTCCCAGGAGGCTTAGGGAGACAGGCATCAGGTGCCTGAGTGTGGCCAATAGGGCTGGAGGAAGCTCAGCCCGGGAATATAGATACATTTCCCGGGCTTTGCATGCGTCAGTCAGGCAGAGGAGAAGGAAGGAGTAGGAAGGGTGCAAGGAGCGCGTGGCTCCTGTACCAGGTAAGGGTTCTCCCTAGATCCCCAGGCAGGCCCCAATTCCCGGTAAGGGCAGGGGGTAACTGAAGAGGGACGGCCCTAGCTAGGGAGGTCACCCTTAGGTGTGGAAGGTGCAGGTTTGGCAGTGCCACAGCGGAGAGGGCTGTGGGCACTGGCAAAGAGGCACAGCGTGCAAGCAGTGTATTTGCTGCGGGATCCAGGGGCTGTGTGTGATTGCAGCTGTCTGTGTGTGTTGTCGCTGCATGTGCTGGGCGCAGTGCGTGCAGTGGGTGGGAAGCGTGTGTGAATCCCTGCAGGCTGACAGTGTGAGCTGTGTGTCGGCTGCAGGTGCGTTAGGCTGTTAGGATTAGCAGTTACAGATGAGACTGGGTAGCTAGGGGAGGGGGGGGGCAGGTTATTGTTACACAGGCCCTAGGAGTTTTCCCCAAGCCATCCCAGGTTGCGGTTCATCAGGGACAGGCCCTAGGTTAGGGTTCCTGTCCTGTTAGGGTTGCTGTCACTCTAGGAGTAGTTAGTGATAGGAAGGGATAGCGGCGGTTGCTGTTCCCATGCGGTTGGTGTTGCCGTGATGCGGTTGCTGTTCCCGTAAAGCGGTGGGACCCTCGTTGGGGTCCACGGAGAGAAGTACCTGGATAGGATCAGACGGACGTCTGACCCTTTTAGAAGTGTGTTGCGGTCCCGAGCATCGGAGTGCTCGGAAGGTACTTCAATATTATAAAGTGCACCAACTGGGCCCTAGCTTAATTTAGTGACTGCGCAGTCACCCACGACCTCTGTAGGATTACGGGACATTGGGTGTGGGGGATCACAGGACACTGGGTGGGAACACCAGACATTGGGCTGAGGTGATGCGGGTAGAGCATCTGGTTATGTTATGTTATGTAATGTGTTATGGTATGTGATATGTGTTCTCAAGTAAAGTGTTAGTATTGTTTTATCTACGTGTGTTATTGTATTTCTTACCCAGGGCTATCTTTCATAACGGGGATCCTGGGTAAGTGGAGACGCTGCACCAGGTAATGGTAAGGGTTTCCCCAGGCTCCCAGCTAGCGGAGGCTCAGATCTCCTGGAGCCACAGGTGTTGTGCAGTACTAGTAGTCCCTTAGAGCAGGTGTGTTGCAGGGAAGGGGACCGGTTAGACCACGAGGGGCCAATGTGAGATTGGGTGGGTCGGCCGGTTCACAAAAAGGGCTACATATATATATACACACACCACACACATACATATATATATATATATATATATATATATATATATATATATATGTATATACACACACACACACACACACACTATATATATATTACACACCACACATACACCACACACACACACATATATATATATATATATATATATATATATATATATATATATATATATACACACACCACACATATACACACACACACACACACACACACACACACACACACACACACACACACACACACACACACACACACACACACACACACACACACACACACACACACACACACACACACTGGTGCTGCCTCTGTCTGGTGGCTCTGTAGTTGCAATGCCGGGCAGGCTGCAGCCCCATTGGATGGGAGCGGTCACGTGACCGCTCCTCTGCTTCTCGGAGGTTTTTTTTTTTTTTTTTTAAGTTAGCTAGCAGCCCTTGTTTCCCGCTGCTGGCGGCCCTGATCGCGGCGCCCCTCTAGCCAAGCCGCGGCGCACCAGGGCGCCGCGGCGCACAGTTTGGGAAACACTGAGTTAAAGCTAACTGGAGCTATTCATACTTCAAACGTGACCCTAGTTCCAGGATATCAAGAGATGGTGTGACGGGAGGGGGTAACAAGGCTATATAGTAAAGGTCAAGCCCGTTTGGTTACCCCTGCTCCATGTATAAGGGTTCAAGAGAGTTAGCTCTTCGACCCAGTAACATTGTATTATTGCATTGTACTTTATATAATAAACCTTTTTTTGTGCTTTTCCCTTTCCGGGCATGCAATCAAGCAGGGATTGCTAGTGTATGAGTTTCAATGGGGGTTTTGCGGAGGCACCGTTGTCCGAATGTGCCTAGGAAGTTGGGGTCCAGAGTTACCGGTTCCCCAATAAATGTGTCCGAGAATCATGCTTGGATTCCTTGCATACATGTAGGCCTCACGGGTGGGTAGTGGGAGGTATTTAGGCCTCCAGAGTGAGTGGTGAGTGACGGTGGGTTAACCCCTTAATGACTGTCGCGATTAATAACCGCTAAGGTTATTAAGGGGTTAGAGGACATTAGATTGGCTCTTTTTATTCTTGTGTATGTTTTTCAGCACCCTAGTGTATGGGCGGTGATGAAGATGAGGATGGCCTTCATCGTGGGTGCCTGACAAGGGTGAGTACAAAATGTATTTATTTTATTTATTGTGATTAATGTATTTTTAATGGGCAACTGCATTATTATCCATATGTGGATAATAGTAATTTTGCCCATTACTGTATTGTATGTGTTAGGGGGTCGGGGTGAGGGGGGGTGTGTTGTACAGCTGTGGCCGCCTTTATCCTAACGCGGCCTTAGAGGCGCAACTCTGATAACCGCGGGCAGATGCAGTATATATATATTTTTTTCGGAATATGTTCCGGTATTTTAGCGCTCGTAATATTAGCATATTCTTAGCGCTGTCTGCAATACTGCAATACCGTCTAAAAACTCATGTGGGCATTCGTGAGCTGTTGTCTTCAAAGTCTAATACTGTAGCAGTTCAACCTAAGTCAGTACACAGTCTGCGTGTGCGCGCGCAGTAATTGTAAATTTGCATATTTACTGTATACATACATGTATGTCTCATTTGAACATTGTTGAAATGCATAGGCGTGTACTGTAACAGTATCACATTTTGGCGTATATAGCGCTCTTCCCTCGCTCGCCCCCGCACACACACACACAGGATAATGTACTGCACTGCAGTATTTCAACTTCTTATCTACAGTACACCTCTCCCACGCCATTTCTTTGAACGGATGGCTTTCTGGTTTCAATCACATTCCTGCGTGTATAATGTTCAGTTTTGATTGACTGTATTCTTCTGTGTTGATTATTAATGTTCATTGGGGGGAAAAAAGTTAGAGTGACCAAAAAAAATATATATTTTAAATTTCCTATTGTTGGCTTTGAGTCACCTCTCTGCACCTGCGTGTAATCCTCTTTGGGAAGGGAGCTGTAGTTGATTATTACTGCGCATGCGTGAATTGCTTGCATAGTTCAAGAGTGACCAAAAAAAAAATATTTTAATTTTCCTATTGTTGGCTTTGAGTCACCTCTCTGCGCCTGCATGTTATCCTCTTTGGGAAGGGAGCTGTAGTTGATTATTACTTCGCATGCGTGAATTGCTTGCAAAGTTCAAGAGTGACCTAAAAAAAAAGTATTTAATTTTTCTCGTCATTTTTTATTATTATTTTCTCAACATGAATGAACATTATGATATTCAATCTGTGCTGTAGCTTTTGACTGCGACACTGTGCATTTGACTGCACATGATTAATTTGTGTGATTTTTATGTATTTGGGCGTGTGGGGATCAAATTATTATGATGACCTGCCTGTTGAAAATGTCATGTCTTTTAACTACAGTACAGCTAATCCTTCATGCAGTTTTACCCCCCTCCCCCACGTACACACACACAAGGTTCGCTCAAGGATTTGAACCTCTTATCGACACCTGTACAAAACCATTTATTAATTTTCCTATTGTTGGCTTTGAGTCACCTCTCTGTAATCCTCTTTGGGAAGGGAGCTAGCTGATGATTACTGCGAATGACTCACCCATCCACCCCCCCAACCCTTTGAGGCTTTGTTTACAGTAACGCTTGTGATAATCCCTTCTCGAATTTGATATGTAAATCTGATTTGCACAGCACTGTGAAATTGAAAGTTAAAAAAAACATAATCTGATTCATGTTTTTGATCCAGAAAGTTACCAATTTTTGTCATTCTATCTTTTTCTTTGGTGTAGGGGGGCTGGGGGGGGGGGGGGTGTCAATGATTATGATTATCATGAATGTAAAGAAATATTTATTTTATTTTATCAGGAACAAAAAATACAAATAATCATGAATAATACAAAATGCAGTCTTTATTCAGTTCTTCTGTCAGTTGAAAATTGAGGGCCGGTGGATAATCATGAATAATGCACATTGATAATATTAAGTAATAATATATAATATATAATAATATATTTTTTTCCGTCTTTATCTTCTTGCTCATTCTGTATATAGTTCATTGAGAGAGGGTTTTTTTGTGTAAATCGTGACTGCACTTTAGATACACTTTACTGTACACACAGTTCACACAATGTACACATGATACCCCCCTACCCCTTTCCATCCTATTTTTCTCTGAAAAGACAAGAAAATAAAAAATTAGTGCAGTTAGGTGCATATTATGGCATTGTGTACTGTATAGCTACTCCATATTGGACTACAGTATGCAGTTAGTACTGTCAAACTAGTCTATGGGGAACTACTGTATACTGTAACTACTGTTAAATACTTTGTAACCAGATGGCTAGTGCTGCTCTCTCAGGAAAGAAAAAATCTGTACCATAGTTACCTGTATCATACAGTACTGTACTTGGTGTGCCTGTACTTACCATACTACAGTACAGTACTATACCAAACTACCTTTCTGATGTTGCCCATTACGCGCGATCACAATGGGCAACACAGTCGCAATATGGTCAATATATTTATTGCATCGTTCCACGGTGAGTACATCGTTCCAAAACCTCATTATGCTTTGCGCCAACTCATCCTTTTTGGAGGGTTTCACGACTTTTCGGATATGATCCTTCAGCTGATGCCAGACCATTTCGATAGGATTGAAGTCTGGCGATCTGTCATTGGAGGGGAAAAAAAAGGACAATTAGTTAAAGAGATACACAGTAAAAAACAGTGTGGAAAAATGAGACACGGTTACCGCACTTACTCCGCTGGTGTCTTCACCCAGTTGATACCGCGCTGAAGAATATGCGCTGTTGACGCGGTGTGCTTTGGATCGTTGTCCTGGTAGAAACGGTGACCATCTGTGAACTCACGTGTGATGTATTCCACAATCTCAGGCACAATTTGCTCTTGGAAAAAAAGCTTTATTCATGATTCCTACAACAAGAAAAGAAAAGTGCTTAAAAAACTGCACACTAGTACAGTACAGTGCATAAGGCAAAAGCGTGTGACTTATTTTACCTTCAAAGATGACAATGCATCCTGGTCCACGCCTAGAGATGGCACCCCACACATGAATCTTCACTGGGTGTTTTGGACGCGGCTTCATAGATATGCAACCTTTTTTGTGGAATGCAAAGGTGGCAAATCTCTCCAGCGAAACAGTAGACTCGTCAGTGAAGATGCAATCCTGGAAAGTTTCTCCACAGTTGATCCATGCCTGGGCCTGGACCACTCTCTTGATCTTGTTAACGTCCCTTATCATAGGCCACCCACAGCCCACAGCCCATCTTCTCCACTTCTCTTCGACGACGCTGCCGCTGGTCTCCCGGAAATCCACAGGTCACTTTCTCCATTACGCTTAGACGACTCTGCCGCTTCTCTCCCAGAAATCCACTGGTCGCTTTCTCCATCCCTCTTCGACGACGCTGCCGCTTCTCTCCCGGAAATCCACAGGTCACCTCCTCCATCCTTCTTTGACGACGCTGCCGCTTCTCTCCAGCGAACCCCCATCTCATCCTCAGTAGCACTCACCCATCCAGATGTCCACAACACCCCATGCACAAGATCCAGCTCGTTAGACCGCATGCTGAATGGGTTAAGTGTCGCGATCCCCGGGAACTCTACTATGCTGATAAACATAGATCTTCTTTTAGAGACCATGCTAAATATGGATCAACGGATGGAGAAGATGGATCAACGGATGGAGAAGATAGAGACTGACATAGCGGGGATACATAATTTGCTCTGAGTTCATGCCCCTGTATCTCTGACGCTGGAGCAGGAGGGCAGCATGGATGGGATGAATGGAACCTTCAACCTTCCATCACCAAGCGTACCCCCTCCACCAGAAGAATTTGTGTACATGTATGCCGTTGACGAGGATGACATGACAACCCTGTCAAGACCACGCCAGGAGACAACACGGCGACCAAGACAGGAGGAAAGCATCCTCCCAGAAAACCTACCCTCGCCCGCCGTCACAAGCACACCCGCTCCCAGAAGAACACCCGCTCCCAGAATCCAACCCACATATGCTTGCATCGATACGGTGCCCGACATCATCCTGCGCGAGCTGCCCAATCCAATCTGGGAGAAGTATAGGGTGATGAGTGCTGGTTTACCCCAGAAGTATGCCATGTTCATTTTCAAGCACCACGTGTCCTACTTGGTGTACTGCAGGTGGGCCAAGAATGTAAACTACAATGGAAATTGCGAAAAAGGGCGCTTCCTTAAAATTTAAGAAGGACTATTGTGGAGGAATTGCGGCGCTATTTTTCAATTACAGATCCTGTAATGAAAATTGTGAGAGACGCCATTAATGGCATTTTGTGTCATACAAGGCATCGGCCCTGGAAGGACAATCTGGCAGGGATCGAATTTGCGTGACTGTTCAAATGTTGTTTATTTTTTGACTTGTTGCTTGTTTTGACTTGTACTGCTGCGGCCGAGTTTATTCGAGCATTTGCCCATTCTCGGCCGCAGCAGTAACCTGGCGCACGCCGGAGGGTGCCGGGCGCGCGCCGAAGCAGCGGAGGAGCGCCCTCCGATCGGGGCTTTCTCCCTCCCGCTGCCGGGTCCCTCGGGGAGCCCTGGACGCGCGTGCAGGGGGCGCAGGCACCCGATGACGCGTGACTGCGCATCGGTGATGCGCGGCACGCTGAGGTAGTGCGGCTAGCACGCCGGGGCATCCCCCGGCTTGCGGTGCTAGCCGTGCTTCAATAAAACGTGTCGGTAGTGTATTAATAAAGAAATGTTTTTTACTAACACCATACTGTTGTGCTGTAAATGTTTTGACTTTCTGTACTTTAATAAAGGAGATGTTGCTTGTTTTAAATTTTATTAATAAAGAAATGAGTGTTACTTACACAAGACCTGCACAACAGTCCTCGAGGGCCGCAAACAGGCCTGGTTTTCAAGATATCCTGAAAACAGGGCCTGTTTGCGGCCCTCGAGACCTGGAGTTGTGCAGGCCTGACTTACTGTACTACGTATTGTACTGTACAATCCTACTGTAAATGTTTTGACTTTCTGTACTTTAATAATGGAGATGTTGCGTGATTTAACTTGTATTAATAAAGAAATGTTTTTTACTAACACCATACTGTTGTGCTGTGAATGTTTTGACTTTCTGTACATAAATGATTTTACTACTGTAGCAGTACACCATACACCTGTAAATGTTTTGAATTGCTGTACACTTTTTGTACTTACTCCACCAATAAAAGAAAATGTTGATTTGTTTTAAATTGTTCCATTGTCTCCTTTTATACTGTAACAAAATACAGTGTTTCTAGAACATATTGTACTGTATACTGTAGGCATGCTCAGTACTGTACATCACAAGAGTATTAAAACAATACATGCTGTACGGGTATAGAATACACATATGTACTCGAATACATGTAGAATAAATGCATACTTTTTATTTTTCGGGTTTATTATACAGTATATATATAAAAAAGTATTGTATACGGTATGAAAACAACAGCATACTGTTTCAGGTTTTCTATGAAGCTCTCAGTTACAGTATTCTATCCTAATCAATAACAATGGCCACTAAACTGTTGACTCCGGTACGTGGTTTTGTAAATCCGATTCAGCAATGTGCAGGCATTGTTACACAAAGCGATATTATCCATCGAAATCCCTCCATGTGCCGTTTTCCGCATGAGATGACAAAGTTTTATTTTCTGAGGAAAAACAAAAGTAAAAGTTTTACTATAATGGTCAGTCAGTCCCCTAAAGAAGTTCCCACAGTCAGTCCCACCAATAATTTTCCCGGGGGGCGTCTCCTGTTCACATGCACATGCGCCTACTGTCGATGTGATGACACGCATATGCTTTTCAAGCAGGTTCCAATGCGCATGCGCCTAGCTTTCCACCAATTGTTCAGTATCTACTGTAGAAGCTGCTCAGCCAATGATATTGCTTACAGGAGAATCGCTTGACTATGCATTGATATTGATATTTCAAAAACAGAATAAAATACGGCAACATTACTCACCATAGACATTGCCAATCAGCTGGCGCCGAGCCACTGCCAGTCCCGTATTCTCGATTATACACATAGTTGACAGGTGACAGCGGGACTACTACACCTGTAGTTGACAGCTGATGAGGCTGGAAATCGCTTTGGGACATGCAAGCTTGCTGGAATCTGTACGCGAAATCCGGCTCAGGCTGCAGGTATCCGGGCGGGGACAGACAGCAAGGGTTGCCGGTCACCAGGTTTTCACTGATGGTCGCACCGTTTTTGGAAGCTGGCGCTGTCGCTTGCTTGCCAGCGACTGACGTTTCTTAGTTGGTATTAATATGACCATTCGCCTTTTGAAGTCTCCATGATCAAAGGTACGGGAAAAATCTGGTGCTACACACCAATACCCTCCAATAACACCGGGATCAATACGAAAAAAACACGGATCAATACATAACTTTTTCCTTATTGCACGCTTCACACATGAGCATCTGGTGAAAATTTGTAAAAGTCATAGTTTTCGATAAAATACGGATACATTTGACCAACTGTTGTCATCTTATCATCTGTTGCATTAATCGCTGCCCATATTAAATAAACGTACGTTATATCAGGTTTTTGGTACACGGACTGCAGCGGTGCACTCATCTCGGAACTCTCAGGACAATAGAACACCAGACACTGCGCATTTAGTTTTTAATATGAAAAGCCTAAATTGATACATTACTGTAACTTCTTCAGTACCAAGGTCAATTTACAATAGACCACTGGTATTTTTTTAAATACCTGCAAGTCGACACATTACTGAAGCGCATGCGCATTACAATTCATGAATATCTGCCACCTGGCGGATACGCGAAGAATTGCAACCACTTAAATCCGAACCATTATCAATTAACACATCACTAAACACATCAACTGCGGGTGACGCCGGCATGAATGCAACATGAATGCGGCATGAACGCGGTAAAGTGTGTGGCATTCGGAAAAAATCCCCGAAAAAATTCGGAGATGTCGGAGAATAAAAGGGACCGCGGGTGTATATTGCAATGTTTATTGGGGGCAATTGTCCCCAATAAACATGCTATTATGCCTTAACCCCCATCATTACGTTTGCAGATAGCTGCTAAGGTTATGAAGCTGCTTTTATGTATTTTTATTAATAGTGTTCGGGAGCAGTGGGTCACCTGAGCTAAACCGCATTAATTTGTGGCTCAGGGACCCCCTGCTTCCCGAGTTACAGGCCCCGATATGGGGCATCGGAAGCCAGTGTTGCCGCCATCTTTATAGAGCCCACGTCGCGTTTTGGACGGTTTAAAGATGGCGGCGACACTGGCATCCGATGTCCCATACCGGGGCCTGTAACTCAGGAAGCAGGGGGTCCCTGAGCCATTAATCAATGCGGTTCAGCTCAGGAGAACTCCTGCTCCCACACAATATTAATACAATTTACATTAATGCAGCTTCATTACCATAGCGGCTATCCGCTACGGTAATGAATTATTATTTATTGGTATTGGTGTTTTAATAATAGTGTACATGTGCAGGGGGTCTCCTGAGCTAAACCGCATTGGTTTCAGCCTCGGGAACCCCTACTTCAGGAGATTCAGGCCCCGTTATGGGGTGCCGGTATCCCCTGCACTTTTAAAGCTCCCGCGTCACGTGTCCGGGATATTTTAATTCTGCAGGGGATGCCGGCACCCCATAACGGGGCCTGTATCTCCTGAAGTAGGGGGTCCCCGAGCCTGAAACCAATGAGGTTCAGCTCAGGAGACCCCCTGCTCATCTAAACTATTATTAAAAATCATATTTGTACAGCACGATCGCCTGTAAGAGCCGTGCATTGAGACGCAGCGTCTCCATGCAGTTCTTACAGGCTGCTTTATTTATATCAGTTATCGTACTATATAACTTTAAGCACGCTAGCAGGGGGGAAAGAAGGTGCTCGCACGATATTGCACTTTTTGGCAAGGCAGGCCGAAAACTCGCCGTGCAGCCTTAGTGAATAGCGCATTTGGCTTCACCCTTTTGCGCCCGAGCTAATTTTTCCAATTTCAGCGCAAATAATCGGAGCTTAGTGAATCACCCCCTAAGTCTTAGTTTGGGTTTGTGGTGAAAAGAAAGTCATTTTGATTGCAGGAGGTCTGGGGACAAAGTTACAGGTGGCCCTATAATTCTCCCCGGCTTACTTGCACTAATTTTGTGTACCTGGGGTGAGTTGCACTGGGACCATACAGTGTCTCCCAGATCCTAGTTTTCAACCCCAAGTTCCACATAGCTGAAAGGGTTTCCCGAGACTCTGAGTTTATTAAAGTGTATTTTAATGTTTCAACATTCGGAAGCGATGTCCAAACCGGCAGCCTGTGCAAACCCATAGGCGCCGGTTGTAACGACCTGGGAGTCACGCCACCCTCGGCGTGCTCCCCACTCACCCGCAGTTCCGCCGGGTCCTCCCGCGCCACGCAGTGATCCTCCCTCCAGGACGCCGATCTCCGCCTCGCCTGGGCGCGCGCGCATGCCGACGTCCCTCTTTTGGTGCCAGTTCTGGGTGCGTGCTCGGTCACGTGCCCGCAGGCGCAGCCACACGGAGGCGCAGTCACACGGAGGCGCACCAGCCTCTTAAATGCACACTACCACAACTCAATGCTGCAATCATATACAGCCTTACTACTGGGCTCTATAGCCCCTCCCCGGGAGCCCTTCTGGACCTATCCCTGTCACAGCCTGGCCCATCCACACAACCCCACCTTGCTACCCTGCCATTGGATCCTCTCACCTATATATACCCTGCAGTTTCATTGACTCGTCGGCTGAGCATAGAACCAGTTGTTCTCATTACTCTCTGCCTCCCTAGTCCTGTCTTGTCTTGTTTTGCAGTCTTCCTCGTGTACCGAACCGGCTTCCTCTTCAACTCTCCGTACCTCTGGCATCCCGAGCTTGGCATACGGCAATACGACTCTCCGCACCTCTGGCATCCCGAACCTGGCATACGGCAATTCGACTCTCCGCACCTCTGGCATCCCGAACTCGGCATACGGTAAAACGATTACGTCTCTCTCTCTAACCCCGGACTTGGCTAACAGCACCCACTACCATTCGTACCTATCCTACCCCGACCCGGTCACCCAGACCATTCTACTCTCAATACGTGCCCTCGTGGCTGTGGGTGGCGTTATATCCTTTCCCACCTCAGCACCGCGGTCCCGCCTCGTTTGTGGTGAGCTCTACCTGACACCGGTATGTCGATTGGACATCGGAGTTTAAAGCAGACAGAGGATGCCCAGAGGTGTGAACGGCATTTGATTAGTGGGGAAAGGCAGAGAACTAGGTCCGGAGAACAATGGCTGTTCCCCGGGATGCCATTTGTTCTGCCAGACCTAGGGGCGCCTGGCCAGCGGGTGGCATTGGGATAGCTGAGGGGGAGATGTGGCAGGCTTGCGCATGT
The DNA here is from genome assembly GCF_040206685.1 of Ascaphus truei. Taxonomy (NCBI): domain Eukaryota; kingdom Metazoa; phylum Chordata; class Amphibia; order Anura; family Ascaphidae; genus Ascaphus; species Ascaphus truei. The sequence goes on from NC_134488.1 coordinate 2,940,459, forward strand.
CCCTTGGCTATTTTGAATTTCCCACTGACCCGGCTTTTCTAACTGGCTTGGCTCTGATTGGCTGATTGATAAAGTTCCCAAACGCTGATTGGTTGTTGAGTTCTGCCTCTACGTTTCAGCTGGAGCAGGGAAAGCTATAAGAAGCTATGAGCCAATCAGATTGGGTGTCTTGAAGAAGTGCGCGCATGCGCACGAAACGCGTCGGGAAGATTTGAGTCTTTTAGAGCCTTAGACTGGTCTGTGGAAGCAGTTTGCAGTACAGAGAGTGGAGCCATGCTATAGCTGTGGGAGCCAAGTGAAGGAGAAAGTCAGCGTTGGGGACCATCGTGTGGCATGACGTCATATCCGCCCGGAAATCCCGCGATTCGTGAGACTTGCCTTCCACCCCTGTCACGTGGGGACGCCGGAGAGGACGCTCTGGCCGCCATCTTGGAAAGTCTACAGCACGATTCCTGTCTGTTTGCCTGCTTATTTCAAGCTTTCTGTGAGTAGGGTTTTAATTTTACCCCTCCGGAGGCGTGATTTTATCCACTTTTATCAGCCAGTAATAAATTAGCTTTGTCTTACACTGAGCCTTGCTAATGTGTTTTTGTTTGTTTGTCTTGTGTTGTCTTGTGTAGTTTGTTTGTCTGTTTTTAGCTATCATTGTTGGCATACTGCACCATAATTTGTTTCTTTTTCTCTCTTTTCATATATTGCACATCATGGACACGAGATCCTTTCTTCACCAGCTATAATAGGATCCATTTGGACTGTACACCATATGGTTTGGACTTTCTATACATTGTTTTGTGGCGCCGGTATTTCCTTTTTTCCTGTGTCCTCTCACTGACTGTACTGTCAGTTTTTACCTGGCTGCCAGTGATTATTCTAATAGTAATTATTTATTGTTAGCGCTGTTTACACCGTCTTTTTTTTTTTCCTGGATAAAAGGTGTAAATAACCTGGTCTCCCGTAACAGGTGGGCAGTGGGATACTGAGCTATACATTAAATGTAGAACTTACTGTATACGCAAGAGCACCGCTCACATAGACACCTAGCAGTAGCGGAGTCTCCTCATCATTGTCAATCTGCAAGAATGGAGACAACTCCTGGAGGGTACTGAAAATCTGATTTTGATTCTTATGGACCATAAAAATCTATTATATATCGAGGGTGCCCGCCGCCTCGGCTCTCGTCAGGCTCGTTGGGCATTGTTATTTTCCAGATTCAACTATATTATTTCCTACATTCCTGGTACTAAAAATCTAAAAGCTGACGCCTTATCCCATCAATTTATCAGAGAATATAAATCCGAAGATATTCCTGAGACCATCCATCCCACCAAATATGTAATTTCGACTAACTCTTTTGATGTACTGGACAAGATTTTGGAGACTCAGACACTCATTCCCAAGGGTATGGAGTGTTACGCTGTGCTCACCACAAACAGGACGAGACCCCGGTACTGAGATGGGAATAGGTAAACACCAGCCACAGGCACGGGGGCCACGTCCGGAGTGTAGGACAGTCTTGGTAGCAGGGTCTGGAGTGGAGAGGCCAGGGTAGTTGTATACTTGCCAGGTTCAGTGCAGGAGAGGTCCGGAGCGTGGAAGGTACTATGCCAAGGTCAGAGTTGGAGAGAGCAGGGTAGTTGAAGTTCAAAGCCGAGATCAGGATTCCAGATAAGCGGGTGGTCAAAGTCAAGCCAGGTCGGTACACGAGGGGTTAATCTAGGAAGCAAGGCAACAGGACAGAGACAAGACAGGATCAGCAGAGGCAAACACAGAGTAACACAATCTATGCTCAGCCAAAGTGCCTATGGCACATCTGAGCATATATAGGCTTGATTAGCCAATCCCCATTGGGGGTGGAGCAGAGGCGCGGCCTCCACAGAAGCCTGTGATTGGTTCCAGCCTATGAGCAGGTGCAGCTGTTTGTATCTGCTGATGATGTTGTTGCCACGGATCTTGAGTGCGTGGTGCACAGGTCACGTGCGCGCGCTGCGCACTAGGAGCGTCCGGCGCGATCTGGAGGCGGAGCCCGAGTCCGCGGCATCAGGTGACGTCACTGCTGTGCGCATGCCCGCTGTGCATGTCAGGAGAGGAGTACGGGCTGAAGGTGCCCCCACGTGTGCGCAGAGCTGCGCGACAGGAATCGTGGGGTAGGCGTGCGTCAGTAATCCTCACATGGAGGTGCCGTACGGTTGTTTGTATGCTGTACCTCAATTTCAGTAGAAGATCCTTGAGTGGGGTCACTCCTCTAGATCTGCTGGTCACCCGGGTACAAAGAGAACTTTCGATTTGATAAGACGCACCTTTTGGTGGCCTAATATGTTTAAGAATATCAAGGGATTCATCAATTCTTGTTCCATCTGTGCTCGAAATTAGTCCGCCCGCAATAAGCCGTCTCGTCTGCTTAGTCCCTTACCCATTCCGGACTGACCTTGGGCCCACCTCTCAATGGACTTTATTGTTTAGCTTCCTGTTTCTTGTGGGATGAATACTATTCTCGTTATTGTTGATAGGTTTTCCAAACAGGCCCATTTAATTCCTCTCAAAGGTCTTCCTAATTCTGCCACCTTGGCAGACATCTATATCAAAGAAATATTTCGTATTGATGTAGTTCCACTTTCTATAGTGTCCGATCGGGAGTCACAGTTCATCTCAAAATTTTGGCGTGCCTTCGCTCAAAGGTTGGAGATCACTCTCCTTTTTATCTTCTGGGTATCATCCCCAAACCAACGGACAAACGGAAAGAAAAAAACAGTCACAAGAGCAATACCTGCAATGCTTTATTTCTTTTTTTGGAACGTATTCTTTATTGGTTTTAACAGCGTTTCAAGAAATGCATACATTCATTGTTTTCTATATCATTTCCAACATTGAATACATTTTCGAACTGTATTTTTATACAAATTAAATCTATAACGAAATAATATATGGAAAGGGGGGAAGGCAAAGGGAAGAAGGGGGGGGGGGGGTTCGAGATCTTTAGAATATCTGAATCTTCCAGTCACCTACTTTCTGCCTTTTCTACAGGGTTAAATTGTACACTACTGTAGGTCTTTGTCTCTTTCCCACCTCTAAAGGACTGTTTCCCGCTACCAGCATCAGAGGAGAATGCATTTGTCTCTCTCATAGCCAAATTGTGGGCCGTTTCCACTCCTGGGATATCTGTTTGGGCCAACCATGGCGTCCAAATTTGTAACTAATTTTTGCCAGTGTCGTTTAGGAGGCTTGTCAGCTTCTCCATCTGGCACAAATGCCAAATTCGGTTTTGGATTTTGGGGATTACTGGAATTTCGTTTTGTTTCCATAATGCTGCGATCTCGCACCTCATGGCCAGTGCTAAATGTGCAATCATTTTCAGATCTGATTTGGCTAGGCCCGGGACCTTTCTGTTCAGTAAAAACAACCATGGGTCTAGTGGAATTGTGAGGTTAAGCATCCTCTGTAGCCTATCTCTAATTGTTCCCATATAGGGATAACCCGAGGGCAAGACAACAGCATGTGCAACAAATCAGCGGTCTCCCCACAATGCTTAGGGCATAGTGAGGTGTATCCTGGGACGAATTTTGATAATCTAAGTGGAGTGTGGTACCACCTCATCAAAATTTTATATGCATTCTCCTTTAAAGTGGTGTATATTGAGCTTTTGGAGATGGCTGTAACTATCTCCGACCATTCCTCTACCTCCAAAGACTCCCCTAGGTCTGCTTCCCACATCAGCATGTATTTCAGTTTTTGTGTAACCTTGGGGCTAGAACCGATCGCTTCCTTATACATCTGCGATTTGAGATCACTTGTGTCGGTCTCTACTAGACAGAGCTTTTCAAAAGTGGTCAATGGGGGTCGGGGTGTAGTTTTGTTATAGAATGCTCTAATCTGGAGGTATCTATCAAATTCAGCCGGGGGGATATCTTTTTCAGATTTAATTTGTTCAAATGTTTTGATCTTGCTATTGCCCTCCAGATCCCTAAGTCTATTAATTCCGTTGGTATTCCAAATTCAGAAGTCCGCCCTATCCAGGCCTGGAGCGAAGTTTTTGTTTTCCCATAGTGGGGTCATTAATGTGTCTTTAGTCGTTAAGTTACACGCAAATTTGGTAGACTCCCAGATTGATAGCGAATTGGTATTTGAGGAGAGCAGCCATGTTCCAGCTTTTCTCGCTGATATTGGGGTCCAGATCAAATTGTTTGTCTCCAATGGGAGCAACATTCTTTATTCAAGGCTACCCAATGTTTCAAATCTGGGTTTGTTTGCCATTGGGAAATTTGGCATAATTCTGCTGCTTTATAGTAGGATAACAAACAAGGTACCGCCAGCCCCTCTAATTTTTGTTTTACCAAAATTTGTTTCTTTACTCTCGTTTTTTTGCCTCCCCAGATGAATTTGGAGATCTCGGATTGAAGGGAGAGTATGTCCTTCAATCTCAGTGGAACTGGAAGAGTCTGAAATAAATATAAGACTCGTGGGAGGAGGTTCATTTTGATAATGTAGATCTTACCAATCCACGACATATTGATGCTGGACCATTTTCTTATGTCCTCTCTCAGTGTTTTGAACAATTTGGAGAAGTTTGCCTTGTACTGCTGCGGCCGAGTTTATTCGAGCATTTTCCCGTTCTCGGCCGCAGCAGTATCCTGGCATGCGCCGGAGGGTGCCGGGCGCGCGCCAAAGCAGCGGAAGAGCGCCCTCCGATCGGGGCGCTCTCCCTACCGCTGCCGGGTCCGCCGGGTCCCCCGGAACCCCCTGCCGCCGTCCCCCACATCGCGGGACACCAGGGCTCCCTCGGGGATGCGCGTGCAGGGGGCGCAGGCACCCGATGACGCGTGACCGCGCATCGGAGACGCGCGGCACGCCGAGGGGCTGCCACTTGCAAGCCGGGAAATCTCCCGGCTTGCGGAACTGGCCACACTTCAATAAAGTGTGTCGCCAGTGTATAAGGATCTTTAGTGATATTTATTCCTAAATATTTAATTGCTCTCGGCTGCCAATTGAAGTTAAATTGAGTGTGACCAACTTTTCCACATCTTTCGGGAGATTAATATTTAGCGCATCTGATTTGGCCGAATTTATTTTGAATCCCGAAATCCTTTTAAATTTCCCCAACATGTCAAACAGATTTGGAAGCGAGCTTAAGGCCTTTGAGGCAGTCATGAAGACATCATCGGCATAGAGCGCCACTTTATGTGTTTTGTTGTTCAAAGTTATTCCTGTGATGTCTGGGCTCATGCAGATGTGGGCTGCTAGCGGTTCCCTACAGAGGGCGAACAAGAGGGGCGAGAGTGGACAGCCCTGTCTTGTTCCGCTCTTAATCTTAAAAAAGGTGGATGGGAAACTTGGGAACCGTTCCTGGAGTCCCGACCCCCGGGGCTGGCCTATTTCCAAGCCGTAAGGGCCTCCCTCTCCCTCCTCCCCTGCCTCCTCCCCCTTCTCCCCCTCCCACCTCTCCCTCCCCATCTGTCTGTGTCCCCCCCTTTTTCTATATGTTAAAATGTTTATTGGAAACTCACTGTACCAATCTCAGTCATGTGCTCATGACAACTCTGTATCCTTGCTTATATACTGCTGCGGCCCATTTTATTCTAAAACATCACCGCATTTTTCCTGGATTTTTTCTCGAATGCGACGCACTTCACCGGGTGCATGCCGCATTCATGTTGCGTTATCAGCCGTGGGTCATGCGCGGGTCATGCGCGTTTGATGCGCGGTTCATGCGTTTATTGAGAATGGTTCGGATTTAATAGGTTGCAATTCTTCGCGTGCACGCCAGATGGCAGATATTCATGAATTGTAATGCGCATGCGCTTCAGTAATGTGTCGACTTGCAGGTGTTTCGTTTAAAAAAGATACCACAGTGTGCTATTGTAAATTGGCCTTGAGACTGAAGGAAGAGGTTACAATAATGTATCAATTTAGGCTTTTCATATTAAAGAAAGACAAAGACCAGTTTCTGTTATTCTCCAGAGACCCGCCACCATGAGTGTTCAAGTGCAGCCCGTTTTCAAAAAACCCGACAGAACTTATGCGTATTTGATATGGGCCGCGATTAATGCAACAGATGATAAGATGGCAACAGTTGTTCAAATTTATCAGTATTTTATCGAAAACGATGACTTTTACAAATTTTCGCCAGTTCCACATGTGTGGAAGCGTGCAATAAGGAAAAGGTTATGTAGCGATCCATGTTTTTATCGTATTGATCCCGAATTTATTGGAGGGTATTGGTGTATATCACCGGCTTTTTCCTGTATCTATGATCATGCAGACGGCAAAAGGCGAAAGGTCGTGTTAAAACCAACTAAGAAACGACAGTCGCTGGCAAGCAATGCGCCAGCACCAGCTTCCAATAACGGTACCACCGTCAGTGACAACCCTTGCTGTCTGTCCACGCACGGATACATGCAGCCTGAGACGATTTTCACGGGCAGTTAAGAGCAAGCTTGCATGTACCTAAGCGATTTCCAGCCTCATCAGCTGACTACAGGTGTAGTAGTCCAACTGGCAACGTGTATGATCAAGAATATCCGGCGCCAGCTGATTGGGAAATTCTATGGTGAGTATTGTTGCCGTATTATTTTCTGTTTTTATTTTTTTGACAATATCAATATCGGTGCGATTCAAAAGTCAAGCGATTCTCCTGTAAGCAATATCATTGGCTGAGCAGCTTCTACAGTACTGTACGCAGATAATGAACAATTGGTGGAACGCTAGGCGCATGCGCATTGGAACCTTCTTGAAATGCATATGCGTGTCATCACATCGACGGTAGGCGCATGCGCATGTGAACAGGAGACGCCCCCCCGAGAAAATTATTGGTGGGACTGACTGGGAACTTCTTTAGGGGACTGACTGACCATTACAGTAAAACTTTTCTTTTTGTTTTTCCTCAGAAATGAAAACGGCTAATGGAGGGATTTCGATGGATAATATCGCTTTGTGTAACAATGCCTGTACATTGCTGAATCGGATTTAAAAAAACCACGTACCGGAGTTTTTTATATACAGTATACTGTGTAATAAACCCGAAAAAATAAAAAGTATGCATTTATTCTACATGTATTACAGTACATACAGTATGTGTCTTCTATACAGTACCAGTACATACTGTACTTCTATTTTTTTTTAATGCTCTTGTGATATGCAGTACTGAGCATGCCTACAGTATACAGCACAGTATGCCTGGACAGTAGTGTACATTCTAGAAACACTGTATTTTGTTACTGTATCAAAGGAGCCAATGGAACAATTTAAAACAAATCAACATGTTCTTTTATTGGTGGAGTAAGTACAAAAACATTTATTTACAAATACTGTACAATGTAAAAACATTTTAAGTGCACAGCAATTCAAAACATCAACAGGTGTATGGTTTACTGCTAGTGAAAACATTTATGTACAGAAAGTAAAAACATTTACAGTCAGTCAGTATTGTTGACAGTCACATGTTGTTATTAAAAAAAATTATTTATTCATAAAATATACAAAACGCAACATCTCCTTTGTACAGTAGGATGGTGTGCAGAGCAGTCAGTCAGGCCTGCACAACTCCAGTCCTCGAGGACCATAAACGGGCCCAGTTTTCAGGACAACCTTGAAAACCGGGCCTGTTTGCTGCCCTCGGGGACTGGAATTGTGCAGGTCCTGTGTGTGTGTACAGTAAGTTAAAACATTTCTGTATAAATACAAGTTAAAACACACAACACCATCTCCTTTATTTAAGTACAGCAGGTCAAAACATGAACAGTACAGTTCAGCACAACAGTATGGTCTTACCTGTTATTAAAAAAAATTCTTTATTTATAATATATACAAAACGCAACATCTCCTTTATTAAAGAACGGCAAGTCAAAACATTTACAGTGGGATGTTGTGCAGAACAGTCAGTCATGCCTGCACAACTCCAGTCCTCGAGGGCCACAAACAGGCCCGGTTTTCAGGACAACCTTGTAAACCGGGCCTGTCTGCGGCCCTCGGGGACTGGAATTATGCAGGTCCTGTGTGTGTGTACAGTAAGTTAAAACATTTCTGTATAAATACATGTTAAAACACACAACAACATCTCCTTTATTTCAATACAGCAGGTCAAAACATGTACAGTACAGTTCAGCACAACAGTATGGTCTTACCTGTGATTAAAAAAAATTCTTTATTCATAAAATATACAAAACCCAACATCTCCTTTCTTAAAGAACGGCAAGTCAAAACATTTACAGTGGGGTGGTGTGCAAAACAGTCAGTCAGGCCTGCACCACTCCAGTCCTCGAGGGCAGCAAACAGGCCTGGTTTTCAGGGTAACCTTGAAAACCGGGCCTGTTTGCGGCCCTCGGGGACTGGAACAAAACATTTACCAAACATTTACAACAGTTGAACAATCACTCAAATTCGTACCCCACCAGATTGTCCTTCCATGGCCGATGCCTTGCATGGCGCAAAACGCCATTAATGCAGTCTCGAACGCCTTTCATTACAGGATCTGTAATTGAAAAAAAGCGTCGCAATTCAGCCAGAATGGTCTTTCTTAAATTGTCTGGAAGCGCCTTTTTTAGGCGATTCCCATCGTAGTTCACTTTGAAGGCCCAGTCGCAGTACAACAAGTAGGACACATGGTGCTTGAAAATTAACAAGGCATACTTGTGGGGTACACAAGCACTCATCACCCTATACTTCTCCCTGAGTGCCGGTGGCATATCGCGCAGGATGAAGTCGGGCACAGTATCGATGCGAGCTAATGTAGGTCTTCTGTGAGCGGGTGTGCTTGTGGTGGCGGGCGAGGGTAGGTAGTCTAGGTGGAAGCTTTCCTCCTGTATTGGTCGCCGTGTTGTCTCCTGGAGTGGTCTTGACGGGGTTATCATGTCTTCCTCAACGGCATACATGTACCCAAAATCTTCTGGTGGGGGGGGTGCGCTTGGTGATGGAAGGTGGTCGATGCTCCCATTCATCACATCCATGCCACCCTCCTGCTCCGGTGTCGGGGAAACAGGGGCATGAACACCGAGCAAATAATGTATCCCCGCTATGTCAGCCTCTATCTTCTCCATCTGTCGATCCATCCGTTGATCCATATTTAGCATCCGTTGCTCCATATTTAGCATGGTCTCCAGAAGCAGATCTATCTTTGCCAGCACAATAGAGTTCCCGGGGATATCCACACTTATCCCATTCAGCATCCGGTCTAACGAGCTGCTTCTTGTGCATGGCGTGCTGTGGACATCTGGGTGGATGGGTGCTACGGAGGATGAGATGGGAGTTCCATGGAGAGAAGCGGCAGCGTCGTCGAAGAAGGGTGGAGGAGGTGACCTGTGGATATCCGGTAGAGGAGAAGCGGCAGCGTTGTCGAAGAGGGATGGAGAAAGTGACCTCTGGATTTCCGGGTGAGAAGCGGCAGAGTCGTCTAAGCGCAAAGGAGACAGTGGAATAGGAAAAATTCGGCGCAACTGCGCATGTCTGGAAAATGAAGCTCCCGGATGTCTCTTTCAACAACTTTATTGATGCACACACAAGGGCTACACCGCAATCTCCCCCTCAACGCTTTTCACCCTTACACAGAGGGCTTCGTCTTGGAGTGGGGAGAAGCGGAAACAGCCTACTTAAATACCCTAAAAAGCCTGCGAAAGTTAAATAAAATTTAACCCTTTCAAAACATTTTCGCCTATTGACTGATTTCTTATATCAAATTGTATGCTAAGTTTAAAGGTCACAGCCCAATAGGTAAATACACACTAATGGATATGTACACATACAGGAATAGAAATGTCTGGAAAAAAATGATTGAAAGTGTATAGCTATGTTAAAATGCTAGTTGCAGCACCACAACAGTAAAGGGTCCTTTGCATTCATGCCTTAGGAAAAACAGCAATTTTGGGCTAATGTTAGAATGCATAGTATTCTAGCTTTATGCATAAATCAATATTTATAATTTTAAACAATGCCTTAATGATTTTCTTCAGTAATGCTGTTTTGCAAATAATGTCAGGACCGAGAAAAAAAGGGGAGGAGAGAAAGGGAAGGGGGGGGGGGTGATAGGAGAGGAGAAAGAACAAGGTAAGGAAAAGTGGGTGCGGGGGGGGGAGGGGGAGGGGAAGGGAGGGATGTGGAGTGGGGGGAGGGGAGGGGAGGAGGGGGAAGGGGAAGAAGGGGGAAAAAGGGGGGGGGAGGAAACAGAGCAGAGGATACACATGTTCAATATACAATACCATGAACAAACTTAAATCAAACAATTGAAAAAATTGAGTCTTTTCTAGCATTTCTCAAGGCAATCTCACCCAGGTAATCTATAGGAAACATACAGAACACCTACAAGCTCAAATTGAACCCCCAAAATACCCACAACATATATATAAGCATATAAGTTTCACAGAGGAGTGCTACTGAGCATGGCAATTTATATTTAAAACCAGAGACTCCATGGCATCTCCAACTATCAGGGGAACTTGCCTGCATGCAGTGTGATTGTGACAAATCTATTACAGAGTGCTTTTCCTGGTAATGTACAGGTTAATAAAAGCTTCAATCAGACTTAGAACTTTTGCAACTCATATTGACAGATTTATTATAAATCATTCTTCCTGGCAATGCACAGGTTATTAAGAATTTATATTAGTGTAGGTACCCTTGAAACGTGGTCTGCCGTGAAGCTTGGCTCAAGGGCTTACAACAATTTGGCCAAAATGTTAAACTAAAAGACCATTTTTTATTTATTAGAAATTTATACATGTATATTTAGGCACTGTACCGTATATAAGTTTTTCTGGATGTGCACTGAGCTTTGTCTGTGTTTTATGTTATGTCTCTGGTTTTAAATCTATAGGAAACACCGCAGATCCCAATCAATATTAAGACCGTTGGGCTGTAGTGTGTTTAATGTATGTATCCAATGCGCCTCTCGTTGATACAGGATTTTAGTTCTATTCCCTCCCCGAGGCGGTAAAGCTATATGTTCTATGGCACAACATTGGAAATTTTCCACAGTGCCCAACGGACAATTATTAAAATGTATAGGTACCGGATGTGTCATGTCTTTGTTTTTAATCAATCTTAAATGTTCCATAATGCGGATTTTTAGGGCTCTGCTTGTTAGCCCTACATATTGTTTTTTACATCCGCATCGTAACAAATATATAACAAAGCTGGTTTGGCATGACATAAATGATTTGATATGGAATCTGCGTGTTTCATCATGATTATAAAAATTTGTGGTTTTGATCATGTTAGGACAGATCTTACAATGTCCACATTTGAACGAGCCAATTAGTTTGGGAAAAAAGGACAGATTGGATTTGTACTGATTGGTTGATTTCAACATACTCGGTGATAGGAGATTCCCTAATGTAGCTGCTCTGCGAAACACTATTTTTGGACCTGCACAGACCGTTTTGTTTAATAAAGGGTCTAATCACAGTGTTGCCCAATGTTTTTTTATTATTCCTTTAATATTGTTCGCTTGCTCGCTAAAATTAGTTATAAAGAATGGCGCTTCGGTGTTCTCGATCTGTATATCTTGTTTAGCCCGACTACCCGTCATGTTGATAAGCGTGTTTCTATCTGTGTCCAATACATTCTGATATGCCTGGTCAAGATCTGAATCCTTATATCCCCTCGACAGGAATCTCTCTCTCATCTCATCCGCCCTGTGGACAAAGGATTCCAAGGTAGAGCAGTTCCGGCGTAACCGCAGGAACTGCCCCCCTGGAATACCTCTGACCAGAGGGCGTGCGTGACAACTTTTAGCATGAAGCAATGAATTCCTGGCATTCTCTTTTCTATATATATCTGATTGAATATTATTCTCTAAATCTACATACAAATTGAGATAAAAAATTTTATTTGGTTTTTATTATATGTATGAGTAAATTTCAGATTAAGTGTGTTCTCTGCCAGGTATTCAAAAAACTTCAAAAGCTCATCTTCCCCCCCACTCCAGATCAAGATCAGGTCATCAATGTAGCGCTTGTAAAACGCCACATGATGCCTGAAGGGATTAGTATCCACACAGAAGCGCAGGACAGACTCCCTGGTAATTTGCAAAGGAGACAGTGACCCGTTGATTTCAGAGGCACCAGCGGCAGCGTCGTCGAATAGAACTGGCGAAGATGGCCTGTAGGTTTTCGGGAGTACGGCAGCGTCGAGGACGAGTAGTGGAGAAGACGGGCTGAAGATTTCCGGGACAGCGGCGGCAGAGTCGTCGAAGCGTATGGGAGGAAGTGGTCTGCGGGTTCGATGGGTTGGCTGCCATTTGTTTTACGTGGAGTGTACATCACCGTATTTCTTCTTGACATAATAAGGCTGATGTCTATAAAAACCCTTAGCCTTTGGGGTCAGCAGAAGGTTTTCTTTATTGGCCTTAGCCTGTTGCTTTGGCCTTGGCGTGGAAACGGCTGCCGCCTTTTGCTTTTTCTGCATGGCAGGCACGGCAGAGGCAAGTGGGTTTCTGCATCCGTAAAATCGGGGTTGATCCAAGGAAGCAGATGGCACAATGCAGTATCTGGACAAGGGCAAGTTCAGATAAAGATCATCAAGTGGTGGGCTATGCAAAGTGTGTAACCTTTTATGCATGGCGACGAGGTACAGGTGTTGAAAGTGGGCGTACTCTAATGTGAGTCATTAACGTATAAATACACCATCCATTTTGTGGATTCACTGCACATTGAATACACATCGACTAAACATCGAATATACATTCTTGTTTGTATTTCTTTCTACTCGCAGCAATGCCTGTTAAAAAGATTTCCAAGGAGCTCAGCATGCGAATTAAGGAGATGTACACGAGCGGACACCGAATTGCTGCTATCCAACGCTGGTTAGCTACTTCTGACATCGTTGTGCCAGCAACCACCGTGAGCTATCATGCACACGGATAAAACAGAGAACGCAAAAGGGCACCAAGGGTAACTAACGCGTAAGTATATTTATACAGTATAACTTAATTTTTTTTTTATATAAAATATTGTACTGTATATCTACTGTATCGAATATTTTAGTTATTTCGGTATATTTATATTACAACAGTATATATATTTTTTATATTGCTGCATATTAATAGAACAATATATTGTGTACTGTAGATCTACTGTATCTAATATTTTAGTTATTTCGGTATATTTATATTACAACAGTATACAGTATATATTTTTTATATTGCTGCATATTTATAGAACAATATCTCATTGTATACTATTTTTACACCAAATGATGTGCTGTGCTTGTGGCCTACTGCACTGTAACTTACCGGATTTTTTTTCTTTACATTGTAGGGAGACAACTCTTCTGGTCGACAAAATAAGTGAGGAGAATGATGAGAAGAGTGCATTAAGGGTCAAATACACTCTGCAGGAAAATCACAATCTGACTGTATCCGAGACCAGCATAAAGAAGATGAGACACAGAATTGGATGGAAATATGGACGTGTGAGGTTAATACTGGACCGTACAGGAGGTAAAAGTGTTGTTTAAGAAACTGTACTGTACCGCTAAAATTATTTATTCCTTGTCATTACAGAGCGTACGCCATGATAAGGGACGTAAACAAAATCAAAAGAGTGGTCCAGGCCCAGGCATGGATCGACAGTGGGGAAACTTTCCAGGATTGTATCTTCACTGCCGAGTCTACTGTATCGCTGGAGAGATTTGCCACCTTTGCATTCCACAAAAAAGGTCACATATCAATGAAGCCGCGGCCAAAACACCCCGTGAAGATGCATGTGTGGGGTGCCATCTCCAGGTGTGGACCAGGATGCATTGTCATCTTTGAAGGTAAAATATATAAAACTAGCTGAGAGACCCGGCGTTGCCCGGGATGTGAACCGTGCTCACACTGACACACACTGCTCATTGTTCACACTGCACACTGCACACACACTGCTCATTGGTCGCACTGACGCACACTGCGCACACACAGCTCACAGTGACACACACTGCACACTGCACACACACTGGTCACACTGACACACACTGCACACTGCACACTCACTGTGTGTTGTGGCCGCTCCACCGCGTGTGTCCCGGGCGCTCGCTCCGCTCCCCCGCTGACTGTAGCGGCGCCGGGGTGTGAGCTTGGGGGGGTGGGGGGGTGTGAGCTTGGGGGGGTGGGGGGGTGTGAGCTTGGGGGGGGATGAGCTTGGGGGGGGGGTGAGGTGTGTGTGAGCTTGTATGTGTGTGTGTGTGTACATGGGACTCCGGGTAAGTTCGGGCACAGGGAGGGTGGGGGGGGGGTTGTGGAAGTTGAGGTGCGGTCCAGCTGACTGGGGAGAGTGAGGGGCACCGGGAGGGGATTGTGTGTGTGTGTGTGTGTGCGCGTGTCCGTGTCCGTGTGTGTGTCCCTGTGTGTGTGTGTGTCCCTGTGTGTGTGTGTGTGGTCCTTTGGCCCGTCACTCCGCCTCAGGCCAATGAGAGGTGTGCGGGGGCGGGCCAAGGGACCAATGAGATTTCCCCTAGGGACACCGGACATCCAGGCAGGCAGGCAGGCAGGCAGGCAGGCATACAGTGTTTCACTAATATAGTATAAGATATAATGTAGCCTTATGCACTGTACTGTACTAGTGTAGCCTTATGCACTGTACTGTACTATTGTGCAGTTTTTTGAGCACTTTTCTTTTCTTGTTATAGGAATCATGAATAAAGCTTTCTTCCAAGACAAAATTGTGCCTGAGATAGTGGAATACATCACACGCAAGTTCCCGGATGGTCGCCGTTTCTACCAGGACAACGATCCGAAGCACACCGCGTCAACATGCATATCCTTGAGCGCGGTATCAACTAGGTGAAGTCGCCAGCGGAGTAAGTGCAGTAACCATGTCTCATATTTTTCCCACTGTTTTTACTGTGTACTGTATCTCTTAAACTAATTGTCCTTTTTTTCCAATGACATATCGCCAGACTTCAATCCGATCGAAATGGTCTGGCATCAGCTGAAGGACCATATCCAGAAAGTGGTGAAACCTTCCAAAAAAGATGAGTTGGCGAAAGGCATACTGAGTTTTTGGAACGATGTACTCACCGTGGAACGCTGCAATAAATATATTGACCATATTGCGACTGTGTTGCCCATTGTGATCGCGCGTAATGGGCAAGCATCAGGAAAGTAGTATGGTATAGTACTGTACTGTAGTATTGTAAGTACAGTATGATACAGGTAAGTATGGCACATATTTTTTCTTTCCTAGTAGTCAGAGTATACAGTAGTTCCAGTATAGACTAGTTTGACAGTACTAACTGCATACACAATGCCATAATGCCATAATACAGTATGCACCTACTGTACAGTACAGTAACTGCTCAATTCTTTTCTTTCCAGAGAGAGCAGCTCCAGCCATCTGGTTACATAGTATTTAACAGTAGTCAGAGTATACAGTAGTTCCAGTATAGACTAGTTTGACAGTACTAACTGCCTACTGTAGTCCAATGTGGAGTAGCTATACAGTACACAATGCCATAATACAGTATGCACCTACAGTAACTGATCATTTTTTTTCTTTCCAGAGAAAGCAGCACCAGCTTTCTAGTACTAGAGCACACAGCACACAATGCCATAATACAGTACGCACATAACTCTTCACTGTCTATGTTACTCTGTTTTTAAGGCAATCAGCCCGAATGGGAATACCCAGCGGTAACGGAGGCCCCTGTCTCTCAGAAGCCTAGTTATGGGAGCCATGTTTTTCCTCTTTATTAGTGTCGTGGGGGATAGGTCTTGGAATACCATTAGCTTTCAACCGCTATGGAGGCCTGTAGGCGGATGCTCACAGAGGTATGCAAGGGAGACTTGTTATGGTGAAATTAAATAAGACTTTTATTGCGCCTGTTTCCTTAACATCAGGAAACTATCCAAACAAGGAGTAAACAAAGCTTCTATTCACTTGGGAGTATTTCTAGTGAAATACTATGCAGTCCACAACTCCCTTTAGAGAAGCAATGTCTCCCAGCCCCAAACCTATATCATGAAATGAGCAGATATAAAAAGTCATATAAATGAAAGTCTTATCTGTTCCTTGTAGTTGGAGGGAAAAGCTTCTCTGTTCCTGGGTTGCTACCTTTCCTCAGGTTGTCAGCATTCAGGTTTAGAAGTTTCCCCTGTGTCTTGCAAGCAGCCTCTTCTGGTAGACTCAAGACGCCTGTCCCCATGTCAGTCTCACAAGTTGTGAGAGTCAGGGACAATCTCACTTCCTGTCTCAAGGGTAGGCTTTTCTAAGCAACCTAATCAGGCAGGTGGTGTTTGTTAATTGACTACCAGCAGTTAACCACCAGGCCCTTGTGATTTCGCACACTGTTTCTTTAATCTGGAAGAAATAAAATCTCATTATAATGTCTCTCGGGGGGTTCCCTGGTTGGGGTCTGTCTCTCAAGGCCCAATGGCGCCGGTCGAGGTGCAGATCCATCTCTGTTTTATCAGGTAGTAGATGCGTTAGCCACCTAGTGACAAAATCTTCTGCATCCGTCACCTCTTCTGGGACTCCCCGGAGGCGAATGTTATTCCTCTGGTCCCTTTTCTCGGTATCCTCCTGCTTGTTGGTAAGATTCGCAAACAGGTATTTGAGGTGTGCTGTATCCCTTTCATTTTTCTGGACTACCCTGGTTACGGCATCCATATGCCACTCCAGGCCGTCCGTTCTTTCTCCCACATTGTTGATGTCTCTCCGGTGTTCTGTTATTTCTCTGTGGAAGAACGCTTTCATTTCTCTGCAGAACTCTTTCATATCTGCCCTGGTGACCATCTGTTGGTCCCGGCTATTGTCCGCTTTCTCTCTCTCCGATTCTGACTCTCCTGTCTGCGTGGGCCCTCCGGTGTCCGGCATTCCCGCCAATCTTCCCTGCGGGTAGAAGTCTGTCAAGACTGTGGAGAGCTTCTTCGATTTTGCCTGGGTTGCTATCCCTAGTTGACCCCCTGTGTAGCCCTGATCAGAATTTTGTGCCTGATTGAATGCTTTCTAATGCCGAGGGGAACTGAGCTTTCTACTTAAGCTACCATTCCCTCTGCTGTCGCACTTGCGCCTCGCGATGCTTTATTTCTGATGCACAAGATAACTGGGTGAAACTACTCCCATGGGCCGAATTCACTCATAAATGAGTCCACTCAAGTGTCACCGGTTTTTATAAATCACGGTTTCCATCCAGCGCGCCTTCCCATCTCTTCCAATTCCTCCGGAGTGCCAGCAGCGGATTCCAGAGTGAACTCGTTCCACAATTCTTGGGAAAGGTTTCAAAAGACTTTACAGGAAGCAGTTCTCAGACAAAAGACACAGGCGGATTGCATCGCCGTGAGGCACCCAAATTTAGGCCAGGAGACAAAGTGTGACTTTCGTCTAAGAACGCTAGTGAAATAACACCCTAAACTAAACCGCGCTCGACCTAAATATATGTGAGTGCTACACAACTGTGAATTTAAACAATCATAATACTAATACAAAAAAATAAAAGTGATATGTAAGTGAAAAATAAACAGTGCTACTACTCGTGATAAATAATGATGATACCTGCTGGAGATTTCAAAAGCTGCCAAGGTGTCTCATGGAGTAAGTCTCTCCTAAACTTACATGTAACAGATTTGCAAATAAAACACGGATACCTGGCGCTTAAAAACACTCTGCACAAGAGACGCAAAGTCCATAGGGTAATTACAGTCCTTAGGGAGACCTTCCCCTTGAATCCAAGTTGGTGGAAATAAGGAAGGGATCCTGACTGTTCCTCCTATGGGAGATAGACAAAGCACACCATTGCGCAGTACCTCAGAACTCTGACCCTCCCCAGCAGACATGAATAATACCTACTTACAATCAGTCTCTTGTATAGGTGCAGTGGAGAGAATCTGTGCTTGGACCACTTCTATATTGCTGCCACGAACCCCACGTGTAGCTGCCTCCTTTCTGCAATCCAATTCCTTTGACAAAGTGACGTGCCCCATAGGAAGAACTGTCAGGACCCCTTCCTTATTTCCACCAGCTTGGATTCCAGGGGAAGGTCTCCCTAAGGACTGTAATTCCCCTTTGGACTTTGCGTCTCTTGTGCAGAGTGTTTTTAAGCGCCAGGTATCTGTGTTTTATTTGCAATTTTGTCTAAGAACATAAGATTGAAGACACCTACTCTGAAACTGGCTCCAAGATTCCTGGGCCCATTCACCATTCTCAAACAGGTCAATCCTGTGGCATACCGCTTACAATTGCCTCAATCTACACTGGCGACACACTTTATTCGAGCTCGGCTAGTCCCACGAATTCGGGTATACCCGGGTGTATTGAGGTTTGTGACTGTTTTCTGCCCGAGTGCATTGAGGTATTTTCCAAGCTGGGATCGAAGCATTTTATTCCCGCTGGCTGCAATACTGCACAGTATATATATATATATACTGCATTACAATTCATGAATTTATGCCATCTGGTAGACACGCGAAGCATTGCAGCCTATTAAATCCTAATCATTATCATTTAACAGATCAGCCGCCCATCAGCCAGGCATGAACCCAGGCTGGGAAGGCAAACGCAACGGGGCTTGCCAGAGGTGAGGAGCGGCGCATTCCAGGTATCTGCCAGGTACATACTGGGTATTTGCTCGAATAAAGTGTGTCGGTGCAGTATGAGAATCCCGGCATTCTTTCACGTCTCATTGCTAAAACCTGTGGTTCAAAGTTCTCAGTTTCTAGACATCTCACCTAAACCTCCACCTGCCATTGTACAGGGTCAAGAAGAATTTGAAATTCAATCCATAATCGATTCCAGATACTCCAGAGGAGGTGTTCAATTCCTCGTACACTGGAAACGTTTCGGACCAGAGGAACGCTCATGGATACCTCTGCACCAGATTCATGCTCCCAGCTTGTTAAAGCGGTTCCACCCCAGGTTCCCGCACAAGCCTTATGGGATTGTCCAATCGGGGAATACGTCTTTTGCGATGTGTTCCCTCCTTACCTGTTACAACACAGACATCCACTCTGGCACCAGTGCGTGTGCACACCCCCGCTCTAGTTACAGAGCACGCACGCATGCGCAGCTCTTCTGGTGTGCCACGGAGCTTAGCTCCGCCCCCTCAGATGCGTCACGCTTCTCTCACGCAGCGTGCACACGTGATGATGTGCCCAACTCCCCAGCTGCGTGGCAAGTCTCATCAAGCCCACTTGTCTCCTGCAACCTATTGTGGCCTCCGCAGAGGCTACGCCTCTGCTCCGCCCCCTGTCTTATTGGTTCCTGTTTCCCATAAGTACCCTGCTCTCACTCCCAGTCATTGCTGAGCATAACTTGTTGTAGCCTTGAGCTCCTGCGTCTGTTGTGCCTTGCTCCTTGTCCCTGTGTTCTCTTGTAGTTTGACTCTTCGTGTACCGACCCGGCTTGACCTTGGAACCCCTCTGGATATTGACCCTGGCTTATCGTCGACTCTGCGGACCTCTTCAACCCCAGACCACGGCTAACGAACTTTGACTATTCTGACCTCTCCATCACAAGACCCCAGCAAGTATCAATTAACCTGCTCTCTCCAACCCAGACCCAGCTACGTTTGACAATCCTCCTGCCAGGCATGCTTCCGTTGCCGTGGGTGCGTGGTTTTCTACTTCTCCACCTCAGTATCGGGGTCTTGTCTTGCTCGTGGGCAGCGCAAGTGTTTCAAGAATGAGGGCCTGTGTCAAAGTTTTAGCAGTTGAGCAACAGAGGAAAGGGCTGATCTTTGTAATATTGTGGAGTAGAAAGCAATAGGATTTAGCTAGCTTTTGAATGTGTGAGCAAACTGTGAGAGAGGAGTCAAGTGTGACAATGAGGCAGCGTGCTTGTGCTACTGTGTGCATAATAATGCTTCAAACAGTAATGTGGAAGGAGGTAATAGGGCCAGGTTTGGGAGGAAATTTGAGGAGCTCTGTTTTTGACATGTTAAGTTTGTCAGTGGAGGACCATCCATGATGATATAGCGGAGAGACATTCAGAAACTTTAGTCTGTACAGCAGGTGTAAGGTCAGGGATTGAAAAGTAAATTTGTGTGTCATCAGCATAGAGATGATATTTGAACCCAAGAGATGTGATTAGGTCACCGAGAGAGTGTGTAAAGAGAAAAGAGAAGAGGTCCCAGGACAGAGCCCTGGGTACCCCCATAGAGAGATCGATAGAGGAGGAGGTGATAGCAAAAGAGATACTGAAAGTACAATGGGAGAGGTAAGAGGTGATCCTGGATACCGCTTTGTTACGAATACCAAGTGTGGACTATGTGAAGGAGAAGAGGGTTGACCACAGTATCAAATGCTGCAGAAAGGTCAAGTAATATCAGCAGAGTGTAATGACCTTTGTTTTTGGCAGCAAGGAGGTTATTAGTTATTTTATTAAGGGCTGTTTCAGTGGAGTGAGCAGTGTGGAAGCCAGATTGCAGAGTGTCTAGGAGAGAATAGGTGGTGAGTAAATGGAGCAAGTGAGATAATACAAGATGTTCAAGGAGTTTAGAGGGAAAAGGGAAAAGGGAGACGGAACGATAGTTAGAAAGACAGGTAGAGCCAAGCTTGCTGTTTTTGAGTAATGGTATAACTGTTGCATGTTTGAAGGAGGAGGTAAAGTTACCCGAGTAGAGGGAGGAGTTTGTGGCGAGAGGGGTTAACCAGGCCAATAATAAAGGCATTATATCCGGCTGGTTAACCCTAAACCCTGTTGGGAGTGAAGGGGTTAAAATGTATTATCCCTATAATCCCCTGTTTTCCCCTACACCACCGCTATTAACCCTAAATCGCATTGGAACTGAATGGGTTAACTGTATGTGCACCACACTGATCTGTTCTCCCCCACACCATCATTATTTTCCCCATTTTGCAGCTCTAAAGCTAGCTGCAGGTAACTGAATGAATGAACTATGTGCAGATTATATTTGTGACACGAGAGGGAGCCCCTAGCGCTGAACCAAGCGCTGATTGAGAAAGCTTGGCTGTGTGTGTGGGGCTGCTCTGAAACATAGGTATCAATTTCTAAGCACTAGCCCTCTCAACCGCAAAAATCAATTGAATAAGTGATGTCTGTCAAAATGTATCCATTACCTTGTTAGCGTCATAACTTGAAAGGGGGAAAGACAATTGACGTGAGAAGTAGGTGAGACTGCAAACCACAACATACTGTAGCCCATTCAATTAAGCTAACTCGCGAGAGGAGTGAGCTAGCACTCTAATTTTTGGTGTGCAGCTAGGAATAAAGAAACCATACACACACATATAAAGTTTATAATAGTGGCATACGCAGAACATACTTTATAAACTGTGTTATACTGTTGGTTTTAAATGTGAAGACAGGAAAACTTTTTTCTGTGAGCCCGGGTCAAATCCTTTAGCATGCAAATATGCTAAGGGTGAATGAACTGAGGGATTTCTCAACTCCGTACTTAAAGGGCACCCTGCAGAGAGGGTGCCTCAATGTCTATGAGAAATCCGAAGTTGAAAAGCCTCAGTGACCCTAGGTGTTAAAGTGGCCAGGATATCCCTGAGTATCAGATCCTGGTACGCAGGAGGGGCCATTCACACTTGGTAGCCAAACCCCAGACTTACTGGACCAAGTATGCTAAGCAACTTAGGTGTCAAGTTGACACATGGTCTGTGCAAACCAGGAAGCCACTTCTGCCCATGCTATGAACTACTAGCAAGTCTGGGATAGGGGGAAAAAGTGTTCCCACGGAAGGGATTGGGTGTGTATGTTAGGTATAGGACCCTTAACCCTATAAAGATGCCTGCAGCCCAGTACCAGTTAGATTCACCTTATGTAACAACGATTTGTTACACAGTTTGATCCCTAAGGATCAAACGAAGACCCTCCAAAATTGCACTCTATGACTATGGACTGACTGAATTTGGTAAGTACTACGGATAATTAAACCGTTTTGGCTCTATCCGAAAATTAGGGTCTGTTTAAAATAAAAAATAAACAAAAAGAACTCAGGCGCTAACTCGTATCAAGGACTAAATCAGAAAGAAAAGAAAATAACACACTATTACCGTAACTACGAATGTAGCTGCCCTCCCCTTACTAAAGGGAGAATGAGGGCTAGAATGTTGTCAATGTTCCAAATTGACAAACGGGGTTCAATTGATAATAAGTAGTTTTTTGTACAGTATCATCGTACTCATTCAAAAGTCTACAAGACTCTCTCTGCCAGGGAGTGTCCAGGCAGCAACCTTTATACATTTTTGGTTCCTTTGTCTAAAACTGTTACTAGGCAGCAAAAGATTAGACAAAATACTTTCGCAATATAGCAGGGGGATCAGCTAGGGGAGGTTTAGAGTGAATAATGCTAATAATATCACAATACTCACACGGGTATGTGTAAGTACATACACAATGACGGGTTTCTGTTCCTTTAAAGTGGATCCAGAGGAGAGGCGCATGCGCGACGGGTACGGTGATGGAGGTGTAAGTTAAAGGCTCCGCTACCCGTTGGCAGATAAAGCTAATAAAAGACGATTTATTCGAAACTCGGCATTGCTAATTATAAGTCCCCAAACGCAAGACACTCTGTGGATCACGATAAGGCCACCGGAGGAGAAATGGCAACGACGCTGCAGAAAAATAAGCGCAAAACAGATGTGCGCTCATACTTCACAGGCTCAAGCAAGGCCAGGGTAGCGGAGAACTCGGCGGTGTCCGACTCCAATTCGGCCCCAGAGATGGAAGGAACCCCCGCGGAGCACCCGGGAATAATAAAAACAGAGATAGCTAGGCTCCTAACGGACCTGAAAGCATTTTTTAGGGGAGAGGTGGAGGGACTCAGTGTAAGGAATCCGCTCCGCGGTTTACGGTTTGCCTTACCTTGCAGACTTGTGCAGTCCTGGAACACTTCTCCTGTTATTTACTGCAGCCTGGATTCACTCACCAAAGCAATACTGCCACACACTCCCTCTGATATTTACTGCAGCCTGGATTCACTCACCAAAGCAATACGGCCACACACTCCCTAGGGTATCTACTGCAGCTGTGCAGCCTATCACTGCAACCTAGACTTGCATTCACTCATTGGAGCAGTACCTTCACACCCCCCGCCGGGGATTGGCCCGCTGGCCTTTAAGTAGTGCTTTCCTACAATGCTCCCTGCCGAGCATAGTCCTTTCTGGATGTCACCTGTTCTGCCACAAGCTCCCGCTTGTTCTCCTGTGCTGAAGCGGAGGTTTCCCCTGCGTCCTTCAGCTTCCTTTCTCCTGTGCTGAAGCGGAGATTTCCCCTGCGACCTTCAGCTTCCTTTCTCCTGTGCTGAAGCGGAGGTTTCCCCTGCGTCCTTCAGCTTCCTTTCTCCTGTGCTGAAGCGGAGGTTTCCCCTGCGTCCTTCAGCTTCCTTCTCCTGTGCTGAAGCGGAGGTTTCCCCTGCGTCTTCAGCCTCCTGGTTTCCTGCACTGAAGCGGAGGTTTCCCTGTGTATCTTCAGCTTCCTGGTTCCTGGGGCCTACTCTTTCCCTAATCTAGAGAGGCCGTGTCCTGGTTCCTGCGCTGTAACAGAGGATTCCCCAGCCCACTCAGGACTCTTGCGCTGTGCACTGGTTTACCCGTGCAGCTAGGCGGTGTGCTACTCTGGTCTGCCTACCACCTCCTGAGACCAGTACCATGGGCCATGGTCGCCGCACGCGCAGAGGCCACCCCCGCGCTCCTAAGCTGAAGCGGGGCTTTCCTGACTACCTGTTGCCGAACTCTTGCTTGAACAATGTTTATCCTGATGTCTCCTGTCCTGACCCTGGCTTGTACAACGACGATGCTGTCTTCTCCTATCCTGATCCTGCTACGTATGACTACGAACTGCGCAATCCGGATCAGCCTGCGCGGTCTAAGGTCGGTGCTTTTACAACCCCACCTCAGCCACGCGGTCCGACCCAGGTTTGTGGCGAGCACAACCGTGACAGTATGCTCGGCCCCACAAACTCGGACCCCGCTGAGGTGAGGGTTGGTACATTTTTTTCTGAAATCCTGACCCGACCTTTAGACCTGTCCCAGTATCAAGACTGGTATCTGTGCGATATACTACCCCTGATGGAAGATCCGTTTATGTTTGAAGGTTTAACCCCTTTGCAAAAGAAATGCCGTAATGATCTCATTAGTAAGGCTTCCTGCCTCAGAGACTTAAAACAGTATTTTGCCACTTGTGTTCTCTCCCCTGATTCCCCTTCTCCCTGGGATAAGGTGAATCCTGTGAAACTGGCCAACGCCCGTATGACTCTCAATGCCCTGGCTTTGTCATTGGACATTCAGGTAGTACAAGGGGACCCTTTCGTCATGGTGGCTCTCGCTCAGGATACGCTGCATTTACTTTCCTCGGCATTGGACGTTTGCTTGTTAAAACAGGATCGCCTCCTGGCCGCCTACGCCGCCATTTGGCAGTTTCCCTCTGCTGCCAGTCCTGTCACTAAACCGGGGGACGTATCTCCCTATCCGGGAGATGACCAAACTGACCCATTAGCAATATTTCCAAACGTAGTAACTGCCACGGTCCCTAGCCCTGATTGTATGCCCGGGTTCCCTGACTCCAATGATACGTCTACATTAACCCCTACCAATCAGGCCTGTGAAGCTCCCCTGGAGTATACGTATGTTTCGCTAACCAACACTAAGGCTAAGGCCCCGGTCACGGCGCTGTAATGCGCGCCCGCGCTTTTGGCTGCACGTTCCGGCGATTCCCCGGTCTGCAGCTCACTGCAGGAGCAGAGATGGGGGGGGGGGGCGTGGCGGAGGAGTGACGGGGGCGCGGCCATGACGTCACCCGGCAGGTTCGCCCTCATTGGCTGAACCGCCGGGGGGCGTGCCTAGCCGCTCGACGCGAGTTCCTGCTCTCAATTCTATTGAGAGCAGGAGTAGCTCTCGCGCGAGCGCTGCGGCCCCCCCTCGCAGCGGGCCCGGCGCCATTGCGGGGAGGGCTCTCGTGAGCGCAGCGTCCGCCACAGCGGATGCTGTAGCAGGCAGCGGGGGCAAGGCCTAAGGTTCCAGTATCAGAGAATAAGTCCCTGAGTTCTCCTATTTCTAGCTCTGAATCCCTCTCTCTAGGTCTTGAGGGTTTTCCAGCTTTAACCTCTGCTAGGCAGTCCTGTGCGCTTTCCCCGTCAGAGAAAGAATCCCTAAATTCTGTTCCCAGGGTCATTTCTGTATTAACCCCTGAGGGGCAGCTCTCTGAGTCTCCTTTGATAATTCCCTGTTCTCTGCCAGCCATGGTCACGCCCCTAGCTCCAGAGGAGAGATCCCTTGTCTCTCCTAATACAGAGAAAAGATTTCCTATGTTCTACTCTCAGGCACTGTCTGCATTAACCCCTGTAAATTCTTGCTGCCTCCAAGTTAATGCCTTCGTTTTAGCCTCAGAGAATGAGTCCACAAGTCAGACAGCAGAAGTTGCATTGAGGGATTCCCCTAACCATACGGAGTCCTTAGAAATTCTTTGCTATAATTCCCCTGCTTCAGCTCAAGTTTCCGCAGTTTCGCCTCCGGAGACTTCGGCTAAAGTTCTGGTTCCTGTTAAACGTATTCAGGAGTCAGGTTTTTCCCTAAACTTGGTCGCAGAGTTCCTTCTCCCGGGTATTTCACTGAACCAGCCTGTCGCCCAGAGAGCGGTGATCCCTGCTTCAGCACATAGTCCCCACATTATGGAATCTGCAGTCATTTCTGGTTTCCCAGACATTCTTTACCAAATACCTACTTCAGAGACCAGTACAGTTATGATTAACCCCCGTGTACTGTCTGAGTTCCCCTCTTCTTTAAGCTTAGGGTTAAAAGCATACACTAGTCTGTATGTCCCTCCTGGGGTTCATGTTGTGTTCCCAGGAATGTTTGCTGACACACGGTTTTCTCTCAAAAGTGACGCTTTTTCATATAGATTAGTAAAAAGCCTGCACACTGTTCCCCTTTTCGCTGAATTGTGTCTTACTGGTTTTGAGACTCTGAGAGGTAATGATTCTCCTTCAGATTCTGAATCTCTTCCTACAATGGTTATCCTGGCTGGGTTTCCCCCTGATTTCTCTGTCCAGGCTAATCCTCCAGGAATCAGCATATCTGTGGTCACTCCCTTAGTACTGTCTGAGACCACCATGCCTATATTACACGTCCTGGGGTTTAAATCTGAGCTAGTTAGCTGTCCTGCCTTTGCTGAAACTCAGTCCCTCAGTACTGTGTCTAAATATGCCCCAGCAACCATGGGGTTACTCTGGGAAGAAATTAAAGCTCCTGTCTTAAAGGGTATTTTTTCTCACATGTCCAGCAAATCTAGAACCTCAGTAATTGATTCTAAGTCACTTATCAATACACCTGATTTTTTCACTAATCAAACCCAGACACCCTCACTACCGGTTAGGAGTCCGGTGATCAGAAATTTTGCACTAGAAAACACACCTATTCATGTTTTTGTCAGGTTAGGTACCCCTGTGGTTAGGGCCCTTGCAGTTTCGGAAAAGACTCCTTGTACTCCTAAGGTGCCTGTCATTAAGAGTTTTCATAGTTCATACTTGCTGCTTGTTGGCTCTCAGGTCCCTGTCACTGAGGTACAGTACAGACTTCAGTTTCTGATGTTAGCTTCCCTCCCGCCACTACCCGGGCTCTGCCTTTTTCTCAAGCTACTGATATGAAAATCCCAAGGACTATTCCTGATTCCCTGACAATACTATCTCCCACTGTGGATTTCCCAGTATTGGAGAGCTCTACTGTTGTTTGCTTCTCTGCTCCTGCTAAACCATGTTTTTTTCCCTCGGAATTTTCGGTTGCCCCTGTTATTTCCTCTCAGTTGGAAATACTCTGTACGTATCCCAAGATTTCGGTCTCTATGCCTGGTTTACTGCTTGCCTTGTCACCTTCCATACCAATACCGGGAGATGCTTCCACCCAGCCTATGCCCTTACTGACCATTACCTGGGAGACTTCTAGAGGAAAAATCCCTCGCAAATTCCAACATGCAGTGGTCAGCCAAGACTTTTTCTGTTCCGAAGTTCCTCCTGGCGTATTCGATCAACTATCAGGGCCGCTTATCCTAGATTCTGGTTCCTTTATTAAAGACTGGCCTTCCAGTGGGGGTTCTTCTGCCGTTTCTGCTCTGGAACCCTCTGGTTCTTCACAGCCCTGGATTTCCAAGACATTTTGCGGGGCGAACCACGTACCAATGATGTCTCTACCACCACTCATGTCCTAGAACAGTACTCACCAAGGAACTGCTCGTTTACGGATCCCCTTTCCACCTAAAAAACTTTAGGAACAACTCGATGTCCCCGAGACCCATGGATGGCCCTGTCTGGCCGCAGTTCTCACCGGGGGGTGGGGTTACACTAAGGAGTAACCACAAGTCTCTGGACCACGACTCTGCCCCCAATTCTAGATGATTCAGGAACAATTCCTGGTTCCCCAACTCTATGGGTGGTCCTCTTCGCCCGGAGGTCTCGCGTGAAGGGGGGGTAATGTAAGGAATCCGCTCCGCGGTTTACGGTTTGCCTCACCTTGCAGACTTGTGCAGTCCTGGAACACTTCTCCTGTTATTTACTGCAGCCTGGATTCACTCACCAAAGCAATACTGCCACACACTCCCTCTGATATTTACTGCAGCCTGGATTCACTCACCAAAGCAATACGGCCACACACTCCCTCTGGTATCTACTGCAGCTGTGCAGCCTATCACTGCAACCTAGACTTGCATTCACTCATTGGAGCAGTACCTTCACACCCCCCGCCGGGGATTGGCCCGCTGGCCTTTAAGTACTGCTTTCCCACAATGCTCCCTGCCGAGCATAGTCCTTTCTGGATGTCACCTGTTCTGCCACAAGCTCCCGCTTGTTCTCCTGTGCTGAAGCGGAGGTTTCCCCTGCGTCCTTCAGCTTCCTTTCTCCTGTGCTGAAGCGGAGATTTCCCCTGCGACCTTCACCTTCCTTTCTCCTGTGCTGAAGCGGAGGTTTCCCCTGCGTCCTTCAGCTTCCTTCTCCTGTGCTGAAGCGGAGGTTTCCCCTGCGTCCTTCAGCTTCCTGGTTTCCTGCACTGAAGCGGAGGTTTCCTTGTGTATCTTCAGCTTCCTGATTCCTGGGGCCTACTCTTTCCCTAATCTAGAGAGGCCGTGTCCTGGTTCCTGCGCTGTAACGGAGGATTCCCCAGCCCGCTCAGGACTCTTGCGCTGTGCACTGGTTTACCCGTGCAGCTAGGCGGTGTGCTACTCTGGTCTGCCTACCACCTCCTGAGACCAGTACCATGGGCCATGGTCGCCGCACGCGCAGAGGCCACCCCCGCGCTCCTAAGCTGAAGCGGGGCTTTCCTGACTACCTGTTGCCGAACTCTTGCTTGAACAATGTTTATCCTGATGTCTCCTGTCCTGACCCTGGCTTGTACAACGACGATGCTGTCTTCTCCTATCCTGATCCTGCTACGTATGACTACGAACTGCGCAATCCGGATCAGCCTGCGCGGTCTAAGGTCGGTGCTTTTACAACCCTACCTCAGCCACGCGGTCCGACCCAGGTTTGTGGCGAGCACAACCGTGACAGTATGCTCGGCCCCACAAACTCGGACCCCGCTGAGGTGAGGGTTGGTACATTTTTTTCTGAAATCCTGACCCGACCTTTAGATCTGTCCCAGTATCAAGACTGGTATCTGTGCGATATACTACCCCTGATGGAAGATCCGTTTATGTTTGAAGGTTTAACCCCTTTGCAAAAGAAATGCCGTAATGATCTCATTAGTAAGGCTTCCTGCCTCAGAGACTTAAAACAGTATTTTACCACTTGTGTTCTCTCCCCTGATTCCCCTTCTCCCTGGGATAAGGTGAATCCTGTGAAACTGGCCAACACCCGTATGACTCTCAATGCCCTGGCTTTGTCATTGGACATTCAGGTAGTACAAGGGGACCCTTTCGTCATGGTGGCTCTCGCTCAGGATACGCTGCATTTACTTTCCTCGGCATTGGACGTTTGCTTGTTAAAACAGGATCGCCTCCTGGCCGCCTACGCCGCCATTTGGCAGTTTCCCTCTGCTGCCAGTCCTGTCACTAAACCGGGGGATGTATCTCCCTATCCGGGAGATGACCAAACTGACCCATTAGCAATATTTCCAAACGTAGTAACTGCCACGGTACCTAGCCCTGATTGTATGCCCGGGTTCCCTGACTCCAATGATACGTCTACATTAACCCCTACCAATCAGGCCTGTGAAGCTCCCCTGGAGTATACGTATGTTTCGCTAACCAACACTAAGGCTAAGGCCCCGGTCACGGCGCTGTAATGCGCGCCCGCGCTTTTGGCTGCACGTTCCGGCGATTCCCCGGTCTGCAGCTCACTGCAGGAGCAGAGACAGGGGGGGGCGTGGCGGAGGAGTGACGGGGGCGCGGCCATGACGTCACCCGGCAGGTTCGCCCTCATTGGCTGAACCGCCGGGGGGCGTGCCTAGCCGCTCGACGCGAGTTCCTGCTCTCAATTCTATTGAGAGCAGGAGTAGCTCTCGCGCGAGTGCTGCGGCCCCCCCTCGCAGCGGGCCCGGCGCCATTGCGGGGAGGGCTCTCGTGAGCGCAGCGTCCGCCACAGCGGATGCTGTAGCAGGCAGCGGGGGCAAGGCCTAAGGTTCCAGTATCAGAGAATAAGTCCCTGAGTTCTCCTATTTCTAGCTCTGAATCCCTCTCTCTAGGTCTTGAGGGTTTTCCAGCTTTAACCTCTGCTAGGCAGTCCTGTGCGCTTTCCCCGTCAGAGAAAGAATCCCTAAATTCTGTTCCCAGGGTCATTTCTGTATTAACCCCTGAGGGGCAGCTCTCTGAGTCTCCTTTGATAATTCCCTGTTCTCTGCCAGCCATGGTCACGCCCCTAGCTCCAGAGGAGAGATCCCTTGTCTCTCCTAATACAGAGAAAAGATTTCCTATGTTCTACTCTCAGGCACTGTCTGCATTAACCCCTGTAAATTCTTGCTGCCTCCAAGTTAATGCCTTCGTTTTAGCCTCAGAGAATGAGTCCACAAGTCAGACAGCAGAAGTTGCATTGAGGGATTCCCCTAACCATACGGAGTCCTTAGAAATTCTTTGCTATAATTCCCCTGCTTCAGCTCAAGTTTCCGCAGTTTCGCCTCCGGAGACTTCGGCTAAAGTTCTGGTTCCTGTTAAACGTATTCAGGAGTCAGGTTTTTCCCTAAGCTTGGTCGCAGAGTTCCTTCTCCCGGGTATTTCACTGAACCAGCCTGTCGCCCAGAGAGCGGTGATCCCTGCTTCAGCACATAGTCCCCACATTATGGAATCTGCAGTCATTTCTGGTTTCCCAGACATTCTTTACCAAATACCTACTTCAGAGACCAGTACAGTTATGATTAACCCCCGTGTACTGTCTGAGTTCCCCTCTTCTTTAAGCTTAGGGTTAAAAGCATACAGTAGTCTGTATGTCCCTCCTGGGGTTCATGTTGTGTTCCCAGGAATGTTTGCTGACACACGGTTTTCTCTCAAAAGTGACGCTTTTTCATATAGATTAGTAAAAAGCCTGCACACTGTTCCCCTTTTCGCTGAATTGTGTCTTACTGGTTTTGAGACTCTGAGAGGTAATGATTCTCCTTCAGATTCTGAATCTCTTCCTACAATGGTTATCCTGGCTGGGTTTCCCCCTGATTTCTCTGTCCAGGCTAATCCTCCAGGAATCAGCATATCTGTGGTCACTCCCTTAGTACTGTCTGAGACCACCATGCCTATATTACACGTCCTGGGGTTTAAATCTGAGCTAGTTAGCTGTCCTGCCTTTGCTGAAACTCAGTCCCTCAGTACTGTGTCTAAATATGCCCCAGCAACCATGGGGTTACTCTGGGAAGAAATTAAAGCTCCTGTCTTAAAGGGTATTTTTTCTCACATGTCCAGCAAATCTAGAACCTCAGTAATTGATTCTAAGTCACTTATCAATACACCTGATTTTTTCACTAATCAAACCCAGACACCCTCACTACCGGTTAGGAGTCCGGTGATCAGAAATTTTGCACTAGAAAACACACCTATTCATGTTTTTGTCAGGTTAGGTACCCCTGTGGTTAGGGCCCTTGCAGTTTCGGAAAAGACTCCTTGTACTCCTAAGGTGCCTGTCATTAAGAGTTTTCATAGTTCATACTTGCTGCTTGTTGGCTCTCAGGTCCCTGTCACTGAGGTACAGTACAGACTTCAGTTTCTGATGTTAGCTTCCCTCCCGCCACTACCCGGGCTCTGCCTTTTTCTCAAGCTACTGATATGAAAATCCCAAGGACTATTCCTGATTCCCTGACAATACTATCTCCCACTGTGGATTTCCCAGTATTGGAGAGCTCTACTGTTGTTTGCTTCTCTGCTCCTGCTAAACCATGTTTTTTTCCCTCGGAATTTTCGGTTGCCCCTGTTATTTCCTCTCAGTTGGAAATACTCTGTACGTATCCCAAGATTTCGGTCTCTATGCCTGGTTTACTGCTTGCCTTGTCACCTTCCATACCAATACCGGGAGATGCTTCCACCCAGCCTATGCCCTTACTGACCATTACCTGGGAGACTTCTAGAGGAAAAATCCCTCGCAAATTCCAACATGCAGTGGTCAGCCAAGACTCTTTCTGTTCCGAAGTTCCTCCTGGCGTATTCGATCAACTATCAGGGCCGTTTATCCTAGATTCTGGTTCCTTTATTAAAGACTGGCCTTCCAGTGGGGGTTCTTCTGCCGTTTCTGCTCTGGAACCCTCTGGTTCTTCACAGCCCTGGATTTCCAAGACATTTTGCGGGGCGAACCACGTACCAATGATGTCTCTACCACCACTCATGTCCTAGAACAGTACTCACCAAGGAACTGCTCGTTTACGGATCCCCTTTCCACCTAAAAAACTTTAGGAACAACTCGATGTCCCCGAGACCCATGGATGGCCCTGTCTGGCCGCAGTTCTCACCGGGGGGTGGGGTTACACTAAGGAGTAACCACAAGTCTCTGGACCACGACTCTGCCCCCAATTCTAGATGATTCAGGAACAATTCCTGGTTCCCCAACTCTATGGGTGGTCCTCTTCGCCCGGAGGTCTCGCGTGAAGGGGGGGTAATGTAAGGAATCCGCTCCGCGGTTTACGGTTTGCCTCACCTTGCAGACTTGTGCAGTCCTGGAACACTTCTCCTGTTATTTACTGCAGCCTGGATTCACTCACCAAAGCAATACTGCCACACACTCCCTCTGATATTAACTGCAGCCTGGATTCACTCACCAAAGCAATACGGCCACACACTCCCTCTGGTATCTACTGCAGCTGTGCAGCCTATCACTGCAACCTAGACTTGCATTCACTCATTGGAGCAGTACCTTCACACCCCCCGCCGGGGATTGGCCCGCTGGCCTTTAAGTAGTGCTTTCCCACAATTCTCCCTGCCGAGCATAGTCCTTTCTGGATGTCACCTGTTCTGCCACAAGCTCCCGCTTGTTCTCCTGTGCTGAAGCGGAGGTTTCCCCTGCGTCCTTCAGCTTCCTTTCTCCTGTGCTGAAGCGGAGATTTCCCCTGCGACCTTCAGCTTCCTTTCTCCTGTGCTGAAGCGGAGGTTTCCCCTGCGTCCTTCAGCTTCCTTCTCCTGTGCTGAAGCGGAGGTTTCCCCTGCGTCCTTCAACTTCCTGGTTTCCTGCACTGAAGCGGAGGTTTCCTTGTGTATCTTCAGCTTCCTGATTCCTGGGGCCTACTCTTTCCCTAATCTAGAGAGGCCGTGTCCTGGTTCCTGCGCTGCAACGGAGGATTCCCCTGCGTCTTCAGCCTCCTGGTTTCCTGCACTGAAGCGGAGGTTTCCCTGTGTATCTTCAGCTTCCTGGTTCCTGGGGCCTACTCTTTCCTTAATCTAGAGAGGCCGTGTCCTGGTTCCTGCGCTGTAACGGAGGATTCCCCAGCCCGCTCAGGACTCTTGCGCTGTGCACTGGTTTACCCGTGCAGCTAGGCGGTGTGCTACTCTGGTCTGCCTACCACCTCCTGAGACCAGTACCATGGGCCATGGTCGCCGCACGCGCAGAGGCCACCCCTGCGCTCCTAAGCTGAAGCGGGGCTTTCCTGACTACCTGTTGCCGAACTCTTGCTTGAACAATGTTTATCCTGATGTCTCCTGTCCTGACCCTGGCTTGTACAACGACGATGCTGTCTTCTCCTATCCTGATCCTGCTACGTATGACAACGAACTGCGCAATCCGGATCAGCCTGCGCGGTCTAAGGTCGTGCTTTTACAACCCCACCTCAGCCACGCGGTCCGACCAGGTTTGTGGCGAGCACAACCGTGACACTCAGGATGGATATCCTGCAAATTGGGACCCGCACGAACGAGCTAGAGGAGCGCATGGAGGACAGCTCGAGGTGCCACCAGGAGACTAGTAAAAGGATGGGAGCATTGGAATCCAGAGTTGCAGAACTGGAAGACCGGCAGGAGGACAGCGAGAACAGGGACCGGCGCAACAATCTGCGTGTACGAGGGATCCCTGAGGAGATTCTGGACCCAGAGGTCCTGCTGAGCCGTGGATGACCTCCATCATGCCGGGCAAGTCGGAGGCAGAGCTGTCAATGGACCGCTGCCACCGGGCCCTGAGGTCTCGTCCACTACCCAACAATCCCCCACGAGACATAATCCTCCGTTTACACCACTTCAAAACCAAGGAAGAGATCTGTAAAGTTACAAGGGCGACGCCAACTATATCATTTGATGGAATAACCATGGCTATTTTCCAGGATATATCTCCTATAACCCTGGCTCGACGAAGAGCATTGCTGCCAATTACAAAAGAGCTGCGGGACAAGGACATAAGATACAGATGGGCTTTCCCATTCGCCCTCGTGGTCGTGAAAAATGGCCGATCCCACGCCTTCAGAGGGAACTACCTTCTTGAAAAAGTTAGGGCTCAACACTCCAGCTACTTACCCAGGGAACTCGGAGACACAGCCTCCATGTGCAGCAGCCTGGGAGACTGTGGCCGCCCCAGCAGACAAAAGGAAGGACAAGACGGGAGAAAACGCCAATTAATCCTTAAAGTGACAGTTAAACTGGCTCGCTGCCTAACATCGTTGAGGTTAAAAAATAAATTAAAAAAAAAGTTGTTTTAACGTTCTGGACTTGTGCCTGCCCTGCAATACGGCCGACAAACGACCCCTGACCCCCCGGTTGTTAAGGGGTTACAGGGAGAGTGGAATGGGCGCCTTACATCGAGAAACAAAAACGATAGCAAAGTCTTCCAAAATGGCTGCAAGACTCTTACCTGTAAAAGAAGCGGCAAAAACACAGCAGGAGACATGGTGGCGACAGTTTCGGTGGGAAGAAGTGGTGCGCAGTACAAGCCCGCCCTCAGCTACACCCACCACCGACAGTGGACGGCCTCCAACTGAGCCCGCATCGCAGACGTCGGGAGGCGTGATCTCGCGAAACTTCGGGGAATCCCAGATGACGCAGGAGGGGCGACCGCAGTCTCCAGGAAATGCAGCGCCGGAAGAGACCCAGTACTCCCCGGCGGAGGTGCGTGAACTCCGCTGCCAGGGAGGAAAGAAGAGGGGTGAGGGGTCCGGAGCGATATGAAGAGACGGGAGGGGGGAGCGGGAGGTAGAGGCGAGAGGGGGGAACAAGATGAAGAGGAGGGAGCGGGATGAAGAGGCAAGAGGGGGGAGCGGGATGAAAAGGCAAGAGGGGGGTGCGGGATGAAGAGGCGGGGAGCGGGATGAAGAGGGGGGAGAAGAGCGGTGGAGAGTAGAACGCAGTACCCGCAACGGGGACAAGGAGAGGCCTCCCTGCCAGAGACGGGAAAGAGCGGGAAAGTGAGAACGTAAAAGGAGGTGAGGAGTCTGGGTTCAGATGAGGGAGACCCACCAACAGGAGAGGGGGGAGAGTCTAGGGGGTCCGGAAAAAAAATAAACCTTACAGGTAGTCAGTGAAATTGGAAGGAGGAGTGAAGGCACAGGAGCTAGCAGGACAAAGAGAGGCGGCACAGAAATCAAGAGGCACCAGGTCACACAGTAACAGCCTGAGGTTAGGAGAGTCAGTTTTATAGGTTGAAAAGGGACGCACAGCCACACTTGGGTTAAGGCTGAGTTAATTACCCTAGAGGTTTGGGAAAAGTTCGATTACGAAGTTTGGAACTGCCGGCGGGTGTGCAGGGGACTACCACCAATCCTGCCCGTAGGCATGCGCTGTTGGGGCTGGGAGGTGGGCCTAGCCCTCAGCTCCGTCAAAGACCCAGGAACTCATGGCCGGCAAGAGAGGCAATGGGACTGGACTGGGAGGGAGGAGGGTCCAGGAAGGGGGAGATACCCCCAGGCGTTGAACCTGAGGTCCTCGGGGACCACTATGGTTCTAAATGTATGTGTCCAAGTTGTCTGTTTTTTTTGTTCTTCCCTTGTGTTTCCCCCCCGCCCCACCCCAGGTTTCCTCGATGAAGGAGTAAAGACCAGAGGAAGTCGCCATCGCGGAGGCAAACTCCACTATGCTTCACCTTATAAGGGTAGGATCTGGTTCTACTTTATACACTGCAATCCACTTAACACAAAGATATGGCTGTAACATTTATATCCCAGAATGTCAAAGGGTTTAATAGCCCGAAAAAACATCAGATTGCCTTTTCTGAGTTCAGGCGAAGAGGAGCAGATGTGGTTTTCCTCCTCCAGGAGACACACTTCAGTACACATAGCAGCCCAGGGTTTTTTGACAAACACTATAGGCAATTTTTTCTGTCCTCCGCTAACGAAAAAAGAAGGGGGTTGCTATCGTATTTAATAACAAATCCCTCTTCCAGATGGAGAGAGTGAAGAGAGACAGGAAGGGGCGATACCTCATTTTAGTGGGGCTCCTGCAGCAGAGTAAAACGACATTAGCTTGCGTCTATGCACCCGGGTAAAACCAAACACAGTTTTTCGATGAGTTCTTCCAGACGCTCCAAAGATGGGCAGAAGGGAGTGTAATCCTTGCGGGTGATTTTAATAAGGTGATCGATCCGCGCATAGGTAGATCCCCACAGCAACAGAAAACCAGACGCGAAGGCAACGCGCCTTTGCTAAAAGGCCTTAAGCAAGGGAACCTTGTGGACATATGGAGGGAGCAACACCAGGGGGAACGTAGCTACACATTCTTCTCCCACCCCCACGACAGGATCGACCACTTTTTTGTTTCAAGTAGAATGGTTCCACAGATTTCCGACACCAAAATACATGATATTACTTGGTCGGACCACGCATCAATAGAGTTAAGATGCGCACAAATTAGGCCAGTTAGCCCGGGAGCAAACTGGAAACGTAATGAATCGTTGATTAAGATACCAGATCTAGCAAAAACGGTTAAAGAGGAAATCGTTCAGTTTTTCCAGAATAATCTAGGCAGTGTGGAATCCCACGCAATGTTGTGGGAGGCTCATAAGGCCACGATGTGGGGGGTACTGATAAGCATAGCGGCCAGAAGGAAAAGGCAAAGGGATGCCAAATTGACTCAGCTATATAAGAGGTTACATGAGCTCTCTACACTACACTGGCGACACACTTTATTCGAGCTCGGCTAGTCCCACGAATTCGGGTATACCCGGGTGTATTGAGGTTTGTGACTGTTTTCTGCCCGAGTGCATTGAGGTATTTTCCAAGCAGGGATTGAAGCATTTTATTCCCGCTGGCTGCAATACTGCACAGTATATATATATATATATATACTGCATTACAATTCATGAATTTATGCCATCTGGTAGACACGCGAAGCATTGCAGCCTATTAAATCCTAATCATTATCATTTAACAGATCAGCCGCCCGTCAGCCAGGCATGAACCCAGGCTGGGAAGGCAAACACAACGGGGCTTGTCAGAGGTGAGGAGCGGCGCATTCCAGGTATCTGCCAGGTACATACTGGGTATTTGCTCGAATAAAGTGTGTCGGTGCAGTACATAGCCGATCAGGTAGAGGGGATACACTAAAGGAGGCAAAGGATGTAAGGATTGAGCTTAACCTCCTCTTCACATCCCGGGCCGAAAAAGATTTGAGTTGGACACAGAGGAAGTTCTTTGAGAAGGCTAACAAACCGGACACAATGTTGGCCACCAGACTCCGTAATAGACAATCAAATTACAACATACAAGCAATTAGGACAGAGACGGGGGAGTTATCCTCTAACCCCAAAAATATAGTAGAAGAGTTTAAAAAATATTATGCACAGCTATACAATGGGGATAAGGTGATTCATAACGCTAAGACGAGCAGTAAACTGCAGAAATTCCTAGCAGATGCTGCACTGCCACAGCTGAACAGCTTATAGCGCAAGGCAATACAGAGTGATTTCACACAGGAAGAATTAACAGCGGTAGTCAAGAATCTAAAGTCCTCTAAAGCCCCCGGCCCAGACGGGTTCTCCAATTTTTACTATAAAAAATTCATAGGCATACTCGCCCCACATATGCTCCGGTTATTTAACGGAGTCCTGGCAGGAGAGCCCTTCTCAGAGCAGATGCTCCAGGCGTCGATATCCTTGATTCATAAAGGGGGCAAAGATCCCACAAATTGCCAAAGTTACAGGCCGATATCATTGATCAACTCTGATGTTAAAATATACTCTAAATTATTGGCCTGCCGAGGCTGATCCATCCGGACCAGGTCGGTTTTATTAGAGAGAGACAAGCGTCCGACCAGACGGATTGTAGACATAATTGATTTTGCTGAGGCCAACCGGGTCCGGAGCATGGTGTTGAGCCTAGACGCGGAGAAAGCCTTCGACAGGATAGACTGGCCATACTTGGAGTCCACGCTTGGAGCATTTGGGTTTGGAGATAAAATCCTAAGGGCAATAAAAGCGTTATACTCAGCGCGGGCAGCAAGGGTGATTCACCGGGGTTTCCCCTCAGAGCTGTTCCGAATCAAAGGTGGTACGAGACAAGGTTGCCCGTTATCGCCCTTGCTTTTCGCCCTATGCATCGAACCACTAGCAGCCCAAATCTGTAGCAACCCGGATATCGCTGGAGTACAAATACACTCGCAAGAACACAAAGTGGCATTGTACGCAGATGATATCATTCTGACACTTACTAAACCACTCACCTCGCTACCTAACCTGTTTGAGCTTCTAGAGAGATTTACCCGGATCTCTGGCTTTAAGATAAATCAGACAAAATCTGAGGCACTTAGCCTGAACATCCCACGTGAGATGGAGAAATTGATAGAACTCAACTTTGAGTTTAAGTGGCAATCCAACTCCATAAAATACCTGGGGGTGCATATCACAAAAAAGACAGCCGCCCTATACCAAGCAAATTATCCCAGTCTATTAAGGACTCTGAAGAAAGAGCTGAAAGACTGGTCAGCATATGGTATTTTATGGATGGGTAGGATATACAGCGTAAAGATGAACATCCTTCCCCGGATTTTATACCTGTTCCAGACTCTTCCGATACCCGTGGTGCGGTCGGAGATAGCAGACCTTCAAAACTCAATAACAAAATTTATTTGGAAGGGTAAGCAACCACTGATAAATGCAAAAATTATGCAGAAACTTAGGGAAGCTGGAGGTCTAGCAGTCCCGAGCTTATTGTCCTATTATAAAGCGGCGCAACTGTGCCAAATCACGCAATGGCATGGGGACCCGGAGCTGCGAAGGTGGGTAGCGCTAGAAAAAGAGGTGTCTGCCCCGCTAGCGCTCAGAGATTTAATATGGTATCCAAGGAAACGGGTAAAAGACATAAAAAAACCTCTAACCTCTGTGCTCAACTCAATGTCGGTCTGGGAGGCGGCCAAAGGTAACTGCTCATTGACCTCCAAACACACACTAATGGCCCCTTTGTACGGTAACCCAGATTTTGCTCCTGGGCTAGAGGGTAAGAGTTTCACGCTTTGGCGACAATTAGGGTTCAGTCGACTGAAGGACCTGGAGGGTAGTAACACCATCAAATCATTTGACCAATTAAAGTCAGAAAGGGGCATTCCTACCACAGAATTTATTAGGTACCTCCAGGTTCGGGCATTTTACAATACACACCCGGTGCGACCACGGTTAACGAATTTTGAAAGGCTCTGTGTGCGGGGCACGGACACGTGGGGACTGATCTCTACTCTGTACAGGAATGTGGTCGGTGCTGACAGACGACACAAACAGACCCAGGTTTATGAGTCAATGGGAAGTTGATTTACAGGGAACCCTAGAAGACGAGGACTGGACGGCAATATTTCAGGCCGCGGCCAGTAGTTCCATCTGCACGACATTGAAGGAGAACTTATATAAAGTTTTGTTAAGATGGTATCTCACTCCAGTCAGATTGGCTAAATTTGTGTCGGGCTCTTCCCTACTCTGTCCTCTGCAGTGTGGGGAACAGGGAGATCTGGTACACATGCTGTGGTCATGCCCGAAAATAGTACCCGTTTGGAACCAGATACGAGATTGGGTACAGAGGATTTTGCGCCTCCAAATTCAGCTAGACCCGTGGCTATTCCTATTAAGTAAACCCACGGAAGAAGTATCAAGAACGGGGAACAAATTAATAGCACACTTTGCAATGGCTATGAGGTGCGAGACCGCAGCATTATGGAACCAGAACGCAATTCCATCAATAGAAAAAATCAGAAACAGAATTTGGTTTGTATGCCAGATGGAAAAGTTAACGAGTTTAGTTAACGACACTGGCGCAAAATTCCAAAAGGTCTGGCTGCATTGGCTGGCCCAGACAGATATTCCAGGGGTGAGCGATGCCACACTTTGGCTGTGATAGAATAAAGTGAGTCCTCCTTGGATGGGCAGTGCAGTATGGGGACAAGACAGGACATGATGGCTTGACAGCGGGTACTCAAGCAGGGATCTAGCAAAACACAAGCTATACAGCACGAGTGGAGACAGGAAATGCAGAATATATAAATAGTGACCATCGGATGGCAGCGAAAGACTGGAAGATGGACATACCCTTCCCAAACCCTCCCTCTTCCCCCCCCCCCTCCGTGGTTCTTGTCTTGTCGTCTCTCCATCATGTGTTCTGTTATATGTTGTATGTCTTCAAAGGATTTTGTCTACCAAATTATGGTATTGTTATTTGGTGTGTATAAGATGTATGCAAAAATCCAATAAAAAGAAAGTTAAAAAAAAAAAGTGGATACTGAGATCTCGATCCAATAAGATGTATATGAGATGTGTTCAATAATCGATAAAAGTGCATTTATTCACATATATAACAATAAAACACACATATACAACAGCCCAAATCAGCAACACCACTGACCGTGTGCAATGCAGCATATAGGATCCTAGACGCCGCGTCCGGAATATAGGATCATGCAGGAGATCTTTGAACACAGCACACTCGGTCAGCTATGGAGGCTTCAATGGGACAAACTTCCTTCTGTGTATGAGTAACATGTTTCGAGATTGCATATATATTCATATTTATTATTATTGACTATTGTGACAGAGTCACTGACTCAGTAGGCTGGAATAGTGAATGGAGAGACGCTGCAGCCAGTTCACAGAGTGTTTATCTCCTCAGACAGAAAGAAGCACACCTGCAGCCTAATTAAGCAGGAGGCCTGAGAGACTGCAGGTTTAAAAGCAGGAAGTGACACACACACAGGGTGAGCTTGTTTTTCCACAGGAGGGTGATGAGAACTCTCCCGGCTGGGAAGCCGTTGCTGTTGCTCTGGTCCCCCAGTCCTGCGAGGAGCTAGGCTGCTGGGACCAGCTGGGACCCCAACCCAGGATAAAGATCAAGATCGCTGCGAGGCTGGACACAGCCTGCTCCATGGAACCGTGTTCCTGTTTGCTACTGGAGCGGCAAAACAGATAAGACTTTATTCTTAAACGTATCGGTTATCCTTTGTGTAGCATGTTTTGGGCATGACCAGATTAGCTGGCTGTCCTGTTAGTAAGGGCTCAAGAAGTGAATTAGTGTCCCTAACGGGACTAGGCTTTAATTTTCAAGAAAGTAGTTTCTTAAAGGGACAGTGCACCCGTACTTATTTTGGTTGTGGCTAATAAACCACTATAGTTGAACGTTTCCCACCGTGTCTAGCGACTTACTGACCCCGCCGCGAGGCCATTCTGCCACACTATCTAATCCCTTGCTCCCCCCTTTTATGTGTTTTTTCTAAAATAAAAAATAACAACATTTTATTACATCAAAAATATCATGTGACAGTGCAAAATAATAAAATATGCTTAAAACCCCTGTAGAGGAGTAACTATATGGTGTCACATACAGTTCACTATTTAATAGAGGTAATCCCAGGTCCTATTTGGAAACAAATTTGGATGCACTAGTTTTTTTCTGATGTCGCAGTAGTATTTTGGGATTTAAAGGAATATACACATTTATGTACAATTAGACTATCCCTAATACCTACTCCTCTACGGGGATTTAAAGCATATTTTATTATTTTGCACTAAGTCACATGATATTTTTGATGTAATAAAATGTTGTTATTTTTTATTTTAAACAGACCCTAATTTTCGGAGAGAGCCGAAACGGTTTAATTATCCGTAGTATTTACCCAATTCAGTCAGTCCTTAGTCATAGAGTGCAATTTTGGAGGGTCTTCTTTTGATCTTTAGGGATCAAACTGTGTAACTAGATGAGGATACAAGGTGGTATGGAGGTAGAATGGGGGCAAGTGAAAGTTTGACAAGCAGTGAGACACCCATAGTAAATACAGATAATACTAGAAAACTTCTAAAGACTAAACCAAGTGGGAGCAGAAAGGAAGCAGCAGATAAGATAATAGTACAGGCTGAAAAAAAACTTAAATGCATGCTTGCTAATGCAAGAAGCCTGACAGATAAAATGGGGGAACTTGAATTAATGGCTGCAAGGGAGCAGTATGATATCATAGGCATTACTGAAACATGGTGGGATGAAACTCATGACTGGACAGTTAATTTAGAGGGTTATTCTCTTTTTTTAGGAGGGATCGAACAAATAGAAGGGGAGGTGGAGAATGTGTATATGTTAAACCGGATCTAAAACCTATTATAAGGGATGATGTCTATGAAGGGAATGATGAAAATGTAGAGACTTTGTGGATAAAAATTAGCAGTGGAGATAAAAGTATAAAGAAAATGTTTGTGGGAATATGCCATAAACCACCAAATATCTGTGAGATTGAGGAAGCTAAAATACTTTTGCAAATGGAGAAGGCATCAAAACGGGGTCATATTTGCATAATGGGGATTTTAATTATCCAGACATAGACTAGGGCAATGAGATTAGCGTTACAACAAAAGGAAACAGGTTTTTGGGGGTGCTTAAAGACAATTATATGACCCAAATTATTGAGGAACCAACCAGGAGAGGGGCAGTTCTGGATTTGGTCATATCAAACAATGTAGAAGTAATAACAAATATTCAAGTCCTGGAACATTTGGGTAACAGTGATCATAACATGGTCTCATTTGAAATAAATGATCAAAAAACAGATTACTTGGGTTCAACAAAGACCTTAAACTTTAGAAAGGCAGATTTTAATAAACTGAGGTCTAATCTAGTAGTAATACAATGGGATGATGTTTTTGCAGTGAAAATGTAGAAGATAAATGGGCAGTCTTTAAAACATTGTTAGAAAAGCACACATCAGTGTATACCCTTGGGTAATAAGCATAAAAGAAATAAGTCAAAACCAATGTGGCTAAATAAACAGGTAGGGGAGGAAATGGACAAGAAGAGGAAGGCGTTTAGATTCTTTAAGTCAGAAGGGACAGAGACATCGTATCAGAATTATAAGGAATGTAACAAAAATTAGCAAAAATGGATAATGAAAAAAGGATTGCAATAGAAAGTAAGGTCAACCCTACAGTATAAAGTTCTTTAAGTACCTTAATAACAAAAAAAATGAGAAAAGAAAATATAGGACCCATTCAAATTCTTTGCCTCTGTGTTTACCAGGGAAGAATCAAGTTCATTAGTAGTGCCGCAGGAGGAAGCCACAACCTCCATATTAATGACCAATTGTTTAACAGAGGAAGAAGTTCATAAGCGACTTGAAAAAATTAAAGTAAATAAGGCACCTGGACCCGATGGCATACATCCAAGAGTTCTCAAGGAGTTAAGCTCAGTAATAGCCAAACCATTATATTTAATATTCAAGGACTCCATTTCCACAGGCTCAGTACCACAAGATTGGCATAAAGCAGACGTGTCTATATTTAAAAAGGGAGCTAGATCACAACCGGGAAATTACAGACCTGTAAGCCTGACTTCAATAGTAGCGAAACTACTTAAAGGTTTAATACGGGATAATATTCACGAATACCTAATGGAAAACAAAATTATTAGTAATTGTCAGCATGGATTTATGAAGGATAGATCTTGCCAAACTAACCTTATTTGTTTCTTTGAGGAGGTAAGTAGGAATTTAGACCAGGGTAATGCAGTTGATGTGGTCTACTTAGATTTTGCAGTGGCTTTTGATA
Organism: Ascaphus truei; assembly: GCF_040206685.1. Lineage (NCBI taxonomy): Eukaryota > Metazoa > Chordata > Amphibia > Anura > Ascaphidae > Ascaphus > Ascaphus truei. The sequence continues at coordinate 2,983,683 of NC_134488.1, forward strand.
TGGTTTCACACGAGGTTGGTGTACAAAATAAAGAAAATTGGACTCAGTAATAATATATGCACCTGGATTGAAAACTGGTTAAAGGACAGACAACAGAGGGTTGTCATAAATGGAACTTTTTCAGGTTGGGCTAAAATCGTGAGTGGAGTACCTCAGGGACCAGTACTGGGACCCCTGCTTTTTAACTTGTTTATTAATGACCTTGAGGTTGGGATCGAGAGCAAAGTCTCCATCTTTGCTGATGATACTAAATTGTGTAAGGTAATAGAATCAGAGCAGGATGTAATTTCTCTACAGAAGGACTTGGAGAGACTGGAAACGTGGGCAGGTAAATGGCAGATGAGGTTTAATACAGATAAATGTAAGGTTATGCATTTGGGAAGCAAGAATAAAAAGGCGACTTACAAATTAAATAGAGATATATTGGGGGAATCCTTGATGGAGAAGGATTTAGGAGTGCTTGTAGACAGCAGGCTTGGCAATAGTGCCCAATGTCATACAGTAGCTGCAAAGGCAAACAAGATCTTATTTTGCATCAAACGGGCAATGGATGGAAGGGAAGTAAACATAATTATGCCCCTTTACAAAGCATTAGTAAGACCACACCTTGAATATGGAGTACAATTTTGGGCACCAATCCTAAGAAAAGACATTATGGAACTAGAGAGTGCAGAGAAGAGCCACCAAATTAATAAAGGAGATGGACATTCTAACTTCTGAGGAGAGGCTAGCTAAATTAGATTTATTTACATTAGAAAAGAGGCGTCTAAGAGGGGATATGATAACTATATACAAATATACACTGGCGACACACTTTATTCGAGCTCGGCTAGTCCCACGAATTCGGGTATACTCGGGTGTATTGAGGTTTGTGACTGTTTTCTGCCCGAGTGCATTGCATTATTTTCCAGGCAGGGATTGAAGCATTTTATTCCCGCTTGCTGCAATACTGCACAGTATATATATATATATATATATATATATATACATATATATATATATATATATATATATATATATATATATATATATATATACTGCATTACAATTCATGAATTTATGCCATCTGGTAGACACGCGAAGCATTGCAGCCTATTAAATCCTAATCATTATCATTTAACAGATCAGCCGCCCATCAGCCAGGCATGAACCATGGCTGGGAAGGCAAACGCAACGGGGCTTGTCAGAGGTGAGGAGCGGCGCATTCCAGGTATCTGCCAGGTACAAACTGGGTATTTGCTCGAATTAAGTGTCGCAGCAGTATTCAGGGAGAATACAAGGAGCTTTCAAAAGAACTATTCATCCCACGGGCAGTACAAAGGACTCAGGGCCATCCCTTAAGGTTGGAGGAAAGGAAATTTCACCAGCAACAAAGGAAAGGGTTATTTACAGTAAGGGCAGTTAAAATGTGGAATTCACTACCCATGGAGACTGTGATGGCAGATACAATAGATTTGTTCAAAAGGTTGGACATCTTTTTAGATGGAAAGGTATAAAGGTATACATGGATATACCAAATAAGTATACATGGGAAGGATGTTGATCCAGGGATTAATCCGATTGCCAATTCTTGGAGTCAGGAAGGAATTAATTTTTTCCCATAATGGGTTTTTTTGTTTGCCTTCCTCTGGATCAAAAAGTAAGTATAGATATAGGATAAAGTATCTGTTGTCTAAGTTTAGCATAGGTTGAACTTGATTGACCTACGTCTTTTTTCAACCTCATCTACTATGTAACTATGTAACTGTGTAACTATGTGTTTTTTCCTCCACTGCACCATGATCACAATTTAATGTATTAGGAGAGCATAACAGAATGCACCTTTTTTGTAACAACGATTTGACCAAGTTCCAGCGTCTGCGGTTCCGGAGTGTGAGGGGTTAATAATATCGTAACTAAGGATCATCCCCCTCTTCTGGAATTCGTTAGAGCTAAGGGTTCCCGAACGAACCCTGTAAGGATTGAACAAACTTTTTCCTGTTGGCTGAGATATAGGGCTGGCAAGTTGCGTCCCATAGCCAGGAACTGCTACACGGATCATTGTGAGCACCCACTTGCAGGGGTTCCCAGAGACTTTGTTTTGTTCCAAGGACAATGGATTTAGTTTCCCCATCCCAGTAAGTGTTTTATTTAGTGTATATTGTGAAGATTTGTGTCTGTCTAAAAATAAATAAATTACAATTTATTTTACTCAACTTGTGTGCTCAGTGCAGAATCCCAGTATTAATGTGTAGGTAACACCTGGTCTCCCGTGACAGATTTAAAAATGTCTGTGAGTGTAGGGATTATAGTAGGAGCAAGAGGTTTTAGGAGATGGGATGAATGAAGTCAAGAGGGCAGGTGATAGAGGGAGAAGAGGAGATCAGCAACGATACATCCTCATCTGTCTCAGTAGAAACGAGGGGTAGGTGGAGAAGGGAAGAAATGAGAGGGAGAAAATTAGATGAGATGATGGTGAGAGAGAGGAAAAGGGGAAATGGAGAAATCAGAGAGAGAAAAGAGAAAACTAGGTAAGGTAGTGGCCATCCTTGTGAGAGATAATGATGGTGGCGGTGGCATTGTAGACACACAGAACAAGCCACTACAGACAGTGCCAGTGGGTGAGTGCTATTTGTTAACTGTCAAGCCAGTGAGTGTAGTGAAATGGAAACATTCCAGCCAGCAGTTTCTGGCATAGCACAGTAGTTTGGGGACTGGCTTGTTTGGGCTCCCACTAGATGGTCGGACATTAAAACATATATATAACTAATCTCATTCATGATACCATGTTTGATAGTTTTGGTTTTGTAATGGTAATTACATAAATATTAATTGATGATGATGATGATTGATGCATTGGTCGGGGTGGTGGTTTTTGAACACACAAGCCATTGACAGCAGTGGCAATTTAGTTAGAGACCCATTATGCAGCCACAAAGCTTACCTAAGTGTATTGTAGTTTACGTCGGTCATACTGACAGACTTTCTAACAGGTTGTATTATTTATCTATTGTTGTTACTGAATTGAATTTACTACTCATTCAGAGTGAGTCACTCAATCCACTAAACCTAGTGGTCATAGACAATGCATTAATTCACACAGATATTACACTCAATAGAGGTGCTGACTTAGGCTGAGTCCATAGAGGGGGGAGCCGCGCTCGTTCGCGCTGACGCTGAGACTCGCATGCTCGGTCAGGATTGATTCCATGGACTGGCAGGCGAGCCAGCGTGCGTGATCGGGAGGCGGGGGGAGGCAGGGCAGTGACGTCATGATGCTGCTTCGCGCTGATTGGGTGTTTTCAGCCGACAACGCGCTGAGAAACAGGTTCTGCTGTCGACTGAAAATCCCAGCACCTCAGCACGCATGCGGATTCTCGCGGGAGCCCCCTCTCAAGGCATCCTCATTGAAGATGACGGGGCTTATCGTGGAGCGTCCACATGGCTCAGCGCGGCTCCCCCCTCTATGGACACAGCCTTAGTGTTCACAGGTTAATAATTATTGTGAGCAAAAGTTTAACAGAATAAAAGGAGTATGTCATGATCGATGGAACATTAGCTGTGGTTTAGGACATACAAATGCTAAACAAGCCAAGCACGGGACAACTACCAACCCAGATATTACGTAATGCTGGCTCCTGGACGGCCTGCAGACAGACCAAGGTGTCAATTTCACAGTAGATCTTATGTTGTGGAACTGCCTGGCATAGGACAGCAGTTTGGGTACTTTCCTATTTGTGCCTCCACTAGATGGTCAGTCCAAAGAAAATATAGCTAATATCATTCATGTTGCGATGGTTGCACCTTTTGGTTTTGGCAAGAAGATAATGATGATGATGATGTTGGTGGTGTGGTGGCACTGGTGGTGATAGATGTTGTGGTTGTGAATGGATGAGCATCAACACACAACAAGCCACTGACTGCACACAGTGACACTGGCATACTTCGTGGCAAGTCAATTTGCATCAGCAAAGTTTAGCTAATTTTAATCTATCTCAGACAGTCTGCCTCTCTGATTTGCTGTGTAAATCACTTGTTGTTATCACAACAATTACTCAACTCAGTTAGTCAGTCACTCAATGCAACTAACTTAGTGGCAGTGGACAATGCATTGATTCACACATAATGCGGCTTGTAATTTGGAAAGCAAGGGGTCCCCGGACCTGAAATTAATGCTATTCAGCTCGGGAGACACCCTACAATACTGTGTTATTAAAATAAAAGCAGTGCGATCGCCTGTTAGAGGAGCGCAGGGAGAGTGAGTGATTCAGTCTCACTCTTAGTGGGCATCTCTTATGGACAGGTGCAGCCCGGTAGGATTCACATAGCGTGAGTCCCATTCAAACGGAAGGACCACCGCTGTGTTAATCCGATGGCCATTACAGCCTGCTGGGTAGTGTCTCCCATGTGCTCTAGAATTTCTCGCGAACGCTGAGCCATAAGGAAAGATTCCATCTGTATACTATCTCTCCCATAATAAATTGTGGATTCGGATTCCATTTGCAGCTTTGGATTCTGTTTGAAGATTCAGATTCTGAATCCATCAGGTGGATTTGCAGTGATACTGCACCGACACACTTTATTCGAGCAAATACCCAGTATGTACCTGGCAGATACCTGGAATGCGCCGCTCCTCACCTCTGACAAGCCCCGTTGCGTTTGCCTTCCCAGCCTGGGTTCATGCCTGGCTGACGGGCGGCTGATCTGTTAAATGATAATGATTAGGATTTAATAGGCTGCAATGCTTCGCGTGTCTACCAGATGGCATAAATTCATGAATTGTAATGCAGTATATATATATATATATATATATATATATATATATATATATATATATATATATATATATATATATATATATATATATACTGTGCAGTATTGCAGCAAGCGGGAATAAAATGCTTCAATCCCTGCCTGGAAAATAACGCAATGCACTCGGGCAGAAAACAGTCACAAACCTCAATACACCCGAGTATACCCGAATTCGTGGGACTAGCCGTGCTCGAATAAAGTGTGTCGCCAGTGTAGAACAAAAAACGAATCTGCTTTTTTGAAATCGGCTGAAAGGAACTTTCAAGTCCACGGCAGATTTGGATTTCTCCAGAAATGTTGCCTATCTCTAGTAATAAGCCGGTTAACACGATAAAGCTATAGTGCAGAAAAATTACAATTTATAAGAAGCCTCCTTCAGTTACAGTTATTGTGAGATAGCATCTCTTGAGCTTGATGTTTATAGAATTTCAGTGCTTTAGAGATAAGAAGTGCAACATACACCCCAGCACATCAGATCAACAATCAAAAACTTCACTGCAGGAGAAGCCTGCATTATGGAACAATAAGTTCCAACAACATTATAAAAAGTGCGTGCGTGCATATATATGAATAAAGATATAGAAAAAATAGAGAATATTGACAATGTTGAGGGTTTTGTGTGAGATACTGACATTGAATCCAATTGAAAATCTGTGATATTCTGCATTATACAGCTAAACCCCATTATAACGCGCCTCGTTATACCGCGATTCGGTTATAACGCGGTTTTCCCGTTGCTCCCGTTTTTAAAACTGCACACACTGCACACACTCACTGCACACACACTGCTCATTGCTCACACTGCCACACTGCACACACACTGCTCATTGCTCACACTGCACACACTGACACACTGCACACACACTGCTCATTGCTCACACTTCACACACTGACACACTGCACACACACTGCTCATTGCTCACACTGCACACACTGACACACTGCACACTGCACACACACTGCTCATTGCTCACACTGCACACACACTGCACACACACTGCACACACACTGCACACACACACTCACACACACTCACACACACTCACACACACACACTCACACACACTCACACACACTCACACACACTCACACACACTTACACACACACTCAGACACTTACACACACTCACAGACACTTACACAAACTTACAGACACTCACACACACTTACGCACACTTACGCACACTTACGCACACTTACGCACACACTCAGACACTTACAGACACTCACAGACACTCACAGACACTCACAGACACTCACAGACACTTACACTTCAGACCGTGGCGATTTTTAAATATACTGTAGTACCAGAAAGTACTGCCGTTGCGGTGGTGGCGTCGGTGGGGAGGTCGCGCGGCAGGGAGCTGGAAACTGGTTGTATAGCGTTTTTTTTTTCTATTCAGGGGGAAGCCGGGACCGGAGGGGCATCCCCTCTCCCATCTCCTGCCCCGCGGGCTGTCCCGCGGTGACAGGGGGAAGCGGGGACCGGAGGGACATCCCCGCTCCCATCTCCTGCCCCGCGGTCTGTCCCGCGGTGACAGGGGGAAGCGGGGACCGGAGGGACATGCCCGCTCCCATCTCCTGTCCCGCGGGATGAATAACCCAAACACTCCACCGTAACTACCCTGCTAAAAGTTTGCAATGAAATCCAGTGTGCAATGGAACAGGGACAACTCACTGGTGCAATATTCCTAGAATTTGCAATGGTTTTTGATACTGTTAATCATGTTACAGCCGCGGCCCCTTTTATTTTAACACTTCTGAGATTTTTTACGGTGATTTTTTCCGAATGCCACACGCTTCGCCGTGTTCATGCGGCGTTCATGCTGCGTTCGTGCCATATTCATGTCGCAATCATGCCGGCGTCACCCGCGCTTGATCTGTTTAATGAGAATGGTTCGGATTTAATTGGTTGCAATTATTTGCGTATCCGCCAGGTGGCAGATATTTATGAATTGTAATGCGCATGCGCTTCAGTAATGTGTCCGACTTGCAGGTGTTTAAAAAATACCACAGTGGTCCTTTGTGAATTGACCTTGGTACTGAAGAAGTTGTACAACATTGTATCTATTTAGGCGTTTCGTATTAAAAACTAAATGCAGAGTGTCTGGTGTTCTATTCCATTGTCCAGAGAGGTTCAGAGATGAGTACACCACTGGAGTCCGTGTCCAAAAAGCCCAACATAACATACGCTTATTTAATATGGTCAGCAATAGTTCAGCAGATGATAAGATGGCCACAGTTGGTCAAATTTATCAATATTTTATTGAAAATTATGACTTTTACAAATTTTCATTAGATGCTCATGGGTGGAAGCACGCAATAAGGAAAAAGTTATGTATCGATACGCGTTTTTTTCGTATTGCTCCTGTACCCGAAGTTACAGGTGGAGGGTATTGGTGTGTTGCCCCTGAATTTTCCAGTATCTTTGATCATGGAGAGTTTCAAAAGGATAAAGATCATGGTAACACCAACTAAGAATCGTCAGTCCCAGGCAAGCAATGCGCCAGCGCCAGCACCGGCTTCCAATAATGGTCCGGCCGTCTGTGAAAACCTGCTGACCGGCAACCCTTGCTATCTGCCCCCGCCTGGATACCTGCAGCCTGAGCAGGATTTCACGTACAGATACCAGCAAGCTTGCATGTACCAAAGTGATTTCCAGCTTCATCAGCTGTCAACTACAGGTGTAGCAGGCCCGCTGTCCACCTGTCACTACGTGTATAATCAAGGACTATGGGACTGGCAGTGGCTCGGCGCCAACCGAATGGCAAAGTCTATGGTGGGAACAGCTGCCATATGCAATAATTTTTTTACCATATCAATATCAATGCACAGTAAAGCGATTCTCCTGTAATCAATCGCTTTGCTTATGGTTATTAGTTCTTTTAGTCACAATTCGCCAAAATGTAGTCCAGCAATATCATTGGCTGAGCAGCTTCTACAGTAGATACTGAACAATTGGTGGACAGCTAGGCGCAATGCGCATTGGAACCTTGTTGAAACGCATATGCGTCTCATCATATCTAGGCGCATGCATGTATGTGAACAAGAGACGCCCCCCGAGAAAATAATTGTTGGGACTGACGAGGGGACTGCGGGGACTGACTGTGGGAACTTCTTTAGGGGACTGACTAGTATGTTTAATGCATATCACCATGTTCATGATTATTTGGGGTAAGTGCTACTTATCAGGACTGGGCACATACCAACATTGATACAATAACCCATCAGCTGGATTATTTTCTCCATATTCTGTGTATGCAACTAAGTACTGTAACAGGAGGTCTGAGGAAAATAGAAGTCCTCCATACATTCTCTACTAATTACTCTTGCAGCAACCTGCAGGACACTTCTAGCGCAGCATTACATTGTAGTTGGTTTACAAACCTTTTTGTGAGGAATATGCACTAAACATC